>NC_133470.1:93473052-93778052 GCF_048565385.1 Saimiri boliviensis
CTTTTTGTTGCATATTTGACCTAAACCTTGGGATGGAGTAAACTATTCATTTGCTTATTTCACTATTTTCATTTGTATGCTTTCAAATAAACTGAACTTGTTCCAATCTGCTATACATAGGTTTGTTTACATCTTTACAGTAAACATCTGAGTTAAGAATTATTTTCTCTTTTTAAAGACATTGTGACTCAGATACTATTTATAAAGTCAATAGGAACATACAGCTAGTAAATGGCATAACTGAAATTCGAATGCAAATCTGATTCTAAAATATACTTGCAGCAACATGCTGATTCCTATTACTATAGCTGCTCCTGTAGATTTTGCAAATTCATTACAATTTTCAAAATATCAAATATTGTTCATATATTTAGTCTTTGCTACTATGAGTAGCTTCAATGGGAATGATGATGAATTCTACAATGTGTTTATCTTTTTATCTCTATGATTTTAGGGATAAAATAAACCTTGTTGGTTTATAAATGATTCCTGAATGATTTCTTTCCTCTAAATGCTACAGCACTTCACTACATGGAAGGGCTGCAGAGAAGCTATGTGGGGGAGTGAAGTAGGAGGTGACTGCCATTATGTAATTCAGTTCATATATGCCATAATTTTTCATTGTTCCCACTGTTTTAGAGAAAAGTAACAAAGAAGAAGACAGGTGGGAGTGTGGAAAAATGCAAGGTGGAGATATTAATGCTAGAGTATAATCTTCTGTGGGTGTTTAGCCTTGGGAGGAGAAAACTAAGGAGAGTTATGCCAGTTGTCTTGAAATATTTGAAGAGCTGTCATATGGAAGAGGGAATAGACTTTTTTCTTTAGGCCCAGAGGGTATAACTAACATTAAGGGATGAAAGTCACAGGGTAGAAAAATTTTATTCAATTTAAGGAATAACTTTCTAATAGTGCATAGTATTGGAAAAGGTTGCTGCATAAAGTCACAGAAAGTGTTCATTCTAATGCTGAATACCCATGCATCAAGGGTCCTGTGGAAGTGGTGCTTGCAAGTATTAAAGAATGAAGTAGAATCTAATCTAATATAGCCTCTTCCTACTAGAATGCTAAACTTAGAATTTCTCCCTGTTCTCCCTTTCTCTCTGTCTCTTTCTCTTTCATGCTCTCTTTGCCTAATTTATCTATTTAATTTCCAAGAAGATGAGATTGACAGGAAGTTTAAAAGTTAAAAAGAATTGTGTGTGCATGTGTATGTAAAATGTATTTTAAAGGTATTGAGTGTACATTGAGAATGTTTATATTCATCTGCCCCTTTAGTTTTATGGTTAGCAAAAAAAAAAAAAAAAAAAAAAAAAGGAACAAAGATAATTTTGTTATATCTTACTGTATTACAGAAACAGATTTTCATAGTAGATAAAAAAATTTAAATTAAAGATAACCTGGGTTCAAATTCCAACTTTGTCAGTTTAGCTTTTTGACCTTCAAAAAGAAACTGAACCTTCATAAGCCTTCATTTCTTTACTCTAAAATTTGGATAATAAGGTATCTTAATGATAGGGTTACTATGAAATTAAATGAGATAAGGCACATGAAGCACATATTATTTTACCTACTATGTAGACAGCAATAATAAATCTTGGTTTCATATATTTTCTTGCCTTAGTTTACAGTGTTTTCACAAATGTATCACCACAGCTGATAGAATTTTGATGTCATTATTTAAGTTTCTGGGTATCTGGTGTCATAATGCAACTGTGTTTCTCATTTAAGAGAATTCAGTCAATATAAATTTTTCTTTAGCTCCAACTTTGTTCATTCTTTCTCCCCATGAAAAAAAAAGTGAGAAATATTATTTCATTTGGCAATGGTTAAACATAGGCAAACCTGTAGAAATATTTCTTTTTGAAATAATGCATTACTTATTTAAATTTTTTGCTTTTAAAATACTTAATTACATGTTTACTAATTTACTGTATTTTAAAGTTGTTTTTTTAACAACAACAAAAAAAAAAATTGGTGCTATAATCCCCAGAGAATACTTTAATGCTCAATTTATCTGAAAACACAGTCTATGGTATGCTTTTTAATACCCCTGCTTAATTCTAGATACTCTTTCTTGCATTTGTGTGAGAAAATGTGTACACTCACACTTTACTTCAGGATTCAAAATATAACTACAGAATACATTCAAATTTTATGCCCCTGAGTGTAGCATATTGAAATGCTTAAGAAGTTCCTTTAGTGCAGACAACAACTGTGTATTGAGAAGTACCAGAGAAACTTTATGTGTGTTTTTATGCATGTATCTTTGTGTACGATTACAGTATGATCATGGCAAACGCAGAAGATATACACATACTACACTTTTCATGCCTGAATAATTTATAAAATGCATGTGTATGAGTGTATGAATGCGCGTATTTGCTTTTGCTCACTTTCTGTGCTTCTCTAAAAAATGAAGATGTTTTTCTGTATGTGCGCTTTCAGAAACTATAACTGACTGACGGGGAATGTGTATTTAAATTTTGCTACTACATTAATTCTGATTAAATTGTCTAGCTGGTTAAGTAAATCATGAATTCTCAGGTTAATTTGACTAGAACTACCAACTAGCAAGTATTTTCAATTTAGGGATTTTCTTCATAGTTTCCATCAACGATTCTTTGTTCTTGTTTTTTAACAAATATTTTGATTACAATGCGATAGTGTAGTTCAGAAATGATGGACAAGTATGATTAATTAAATAAAAAATAGTTGAATATTTTAAAATCAAAACAAATTCAGTGATAAATGTTAATATATTTTATTCTAGTTGTTTTTATGTCTGTGTATAGCAGATAGAAGAAAATATTCATGAGAATTGAGATGCAAATGAGATTGAGGCATCATTAAGATAGAAATGTAAGAATCATGTCAGAAAAAAAGATTAGTACCTGGTAATCTTGAGGAAATCTTTGTACTTTCCAAAGAAGAAAAGAAAGTTGTTGCAAATCAATTTATTTGTGTTCTAAAAAGATGAAGTGATCCAGCTGATATACAGTTGTAGATAAATGCATGTACAGTCAGACAGCTTATATCCTGATGCTTTATGAAATACATGACAGCAAGCTTGTATTTGTTCTTTAATAATTGTTGAAAATGTAAGTTTTGTGACCACACAGTAATTGATTATAATAATAGACTATATGTATTTATTTATTCATTTCTTGAACATTTTCATTGCTCTCTATTTTTAAACTACATTAACAGGGCTGCACTGAAGATACATGTACTCAAATATGTTTTAATAATTTCACTAATTTTTATTAATTATATTCCTGAAAACCCATATAATAAATTAAATGATATAGACATCCAGGTCACACTGATGCAAGAGGTGGGCTCCCATAGCCTTGGGCAGTTCTGCCCCTGAGACATTCTTATTACCATATTACTTGATTTTTTTTCTCATATTACTTTCTAGAACAGCTGTGTCAATCTATTTTCTTAATGAGAAAGTAAAATGCAAAAATTAGGTGTCTTGAACCCAACAAAAGGACAGTGTAAACAAGTTTTATTAGTTTGTTCTCATACTGTTATGAAGAAATGTCTGAGACATGGTAATGTATAAAACAAAACAAAACAACAACAACAAAAACAGAAGTTTAATGGACTCACAGGTCCACATGGCCAGGAAGGCAAAGGAGGACCAAAGGCATGTCTTACAAGTATGTGCAGGGGAACTGCCCTTTATAAAACCATCAGATCTCATGAGACTTAATCCTGTTATGAGAACAGCACAGGAAAAAACCTGCTCCCATTATTCGGTTGCATCTTGTCAGGTCCATCCCATGGCATGTAGGGATTATAGGAGTTAAAAGTCAAGATGGTATTTGGTTGAGGACACAGCCAAATCATATCATTCTGCCCTTGGCCCCTCTCAAATCTCATTTTCTCGCATTTCCAAAAACAATCATGCCTTCCAAAAAGTTACCCAAAGTCTTAACTGATTTTCAGCATTAAATCTAGAGTCTACAGTCCAACTTCTTATCTGAAACAAGGCAAGTCTCTTCTGCCTATGAGCCTGTAAAATCAAAAGCAAGTTGGTGACTTCCTAGATACAATGGGGGTAAAAGCATTAGGTAAATACACACAGATGGGAAAATTTGGTCAAACTAAGAGAGTACAGACTACATGAAATTCCAAAATTCAGTGGGGCAGTGAAATATTAAAGCTCCAAAATGGCCTCCTTTGACTGAGGGTCTCACATCCAGGTCACACTGATGTAAAAGGTGGGCTCCCACAGCCTTGGACAGTTCTGATACTGAGACTTTGCGGGGTAGAGCAAATTATTTTCTCTCCTAGGTACTTTTCCAGGTACATGGTGCAAGCTCTTGGTGGACCTGCCATCCTGGGGTCTGAAGAATGTTGACCTTCTTCTCACAGCTTCACAAGGCAGTGCCCCAGTGGGGACTCTGTATGGGGGCTCTGACCCCACATTTCCCTCTGCACTGCCATAGCAGAGGTTCTCCAAGAGGGTTTAACTGCCCAATTAGTTCACCTTGCCCACTGCCCAGAAAGAGCAGACTTATCAAGACAGGGGAATTGTAACAGTGAAAGAATAATTCTCACACAGCTGTCTGTGTGAGCAACTATGGTTTTATTATTACTCAAATTATCCTCCCAGAAAACAAAATAATCTGAGTTTTAAAGGATTATTTGGTGCATAGGGGGCCAGTTAATTGGGAGTGCTGATTGGTTGGCTCAAGGATGAAATCAAAGGGAGTCAAAGTTGTTTTCTTCTGTTGAGTCAGTACTTGAATGGGTGCTACATAACTGCTTGGCAGGTCCAGGGGAGGCCACCTGGTTGTTAGAAATGCAAAAACCTGAAAAGACATCTTGAAGGTTAGACCGTAGGTTCACAATAGTGATGTAATCTTCAAGAGTAATTGGGAAAGTTACAAGTCTTATGACCTCTGGAATTATGGCTGGTAATATTTTGATTTCCAGCCACTGTTATCTTGACTTGGTGGCTAGTGGTCTTTTATTAGTTTTACAAGAACAATTTAGCCTTTTGGGAAGGGCTATTATTTAAACTTTTTTATGCACTATTTTTTTTTCCCCCAAGCTAGTTTGGCCTACACTCAGAAATGAACAAGACAGTTTAAAGGTTAGAAGCAAGATGGGGTCAGTTAGATCTGATATCTTTAACTATCATAATTTTCTCAGTTGTGATTTTTGAAAAGGTCATTTCAAGGGCTCCAGCTCTGCTGAAATCTTCTGTCTGGACATCCACGCATTTCCATACATCCCCTGAAATATAGGTAGAGATTGCCAAACCTCAATTCTTGACCTCTATTCACCTGGAGGCTTAATAACATGTGGTAACTCCCAATGCTTAGGGCTTACACCCTCTGAAACCATGGCCAGAGCTGAGCTTGGCCTCTTTTATCCATAGCTGGAGCAGCTGGGATGCAGGGCACCAAGTCCCAAGGCTGCACACAGCAGTGGGGCCATGGACCCAGCCTAGGAAATTATTTTTCCTCCTAGGTCTCTGGACCTGTGATGGGAGGGGCTGTCACAAAAGTCTCTGACATGTCCTGGAGATACTTTCTCCACTGTAGTAGCAATTAGCATTTGGCTTCCTGTTACTTATTCAAATTTCTGCAGCAGGCTTGAATTTCTCCCCAGAAAATGAGATTTTATTTTCTATAAAATCCTCAGACTGCAATTTTTTTTAACTTTATACACTGCTTTCTCTTGAATGCTTCGTCACTTAGAAAGGTCTTCTGCCAGATACCCTAAATCATCTCTCTCAAGTGCAAAGTTCCACAAATCTCTAGGACAGGGGCAAAATGTCACCATTCTCTTTGCATATCAAGAGAGACCTTTACTCCAGTTCCCAAAGAAATCATCATCTACTTCTGAGATCACCTCAGCCTAGACTTTATTGTTCATATCACTATCAGCATTTTGGTCAAAGCCAACCAACAAGTCTCTAGGAAGTTCCAAATTTCCCACATTTTTCTGTCTTCTTCTGAGCCTCCAAATGCTTTCAAACTCTGAATAATATCCAGTTCAAAAGTTGCTTCCATATTTTTGGATATCTTAATAGCAGTACCCTACTCTAACAGTATGAATTTACTGTATTAGCCCATTCTCATACTGCTTGAAGAAATAACAAGACTGAGTAATTTATAAAGAAAAAGAGGTTTAAAGGACTCACAGTTCCACATGGCTGGGGAGACCTCACATTCACGGCAGAAGGCAGAGGAGGAACAAAGGCATGTCTTATATGGCAGCAGGCAAGAGAATTGTCCAGGGGAAATGTCCTTTATAAAACAATCATATTTAATGAGACAGTCACTACCAGGAGAACAGCACTAGAAAAACTTATACCCATGATTCAATTACCTCCCACTTGGTCTCTCCCATGACAAATGGGGACTATGAGAGCTACAGTTCAAGATGAGATTTAGCTGGGGACACAGCCAAACCATATCACAAATAGTAGAAAAAGAACTATAGTACGTTAACATACTTGTGTTACCACACAGACTTAAACGTTATTTTGCATGCAATAAAACAATAAATATATTCAATAAAATAATGGAAAGTATGGGAACTTAAATAATTGGAGTCTATGAGAAATAACCAAATTAATATTCTAGAGATTAAAAACCAAGTGTCTCAAAGTTAGGCCATATAGAACATGTTTAACAGCAGACAGGACAAGGCAAGAGACAAATTATTAAAATGGAAAAGATATAAATGGCAAATAGTCAATGTGAAGCACAGGGCAATAATGATAGTTTTTGAATGGATGCAGTAAAAGAAAAATGTGAGCACATTATAATATCTAACATATATGTTGTTGGGTTTCCAGAAAGAAAAGAGATTGAAAAGAGAGCAGATATAATATTTGAATATGTGATATCCAAAATTGGTACACTTAAACTCACAAATTCAAGAATCCCAGTGAACCCCTACCAAAATAAGAACTGCATGCATGTACTTAGTTAAATTACTATAAGCTGAAGTCAAAGCAAAAAAACATGTCTTAAAAATAATAGTTGGGCTTTGGGAAGAGACATACAACATGACTTTCAAATGAGCCTTAGTAATACTAAAAGCTAGATTATTTTCCATGAGAAATGGAGCCAGAAGATAATAGAAAGTTATTATTAAAATGCTAAGTAAAACAAAATCCTAATAAAGAAAGAGACCTATCAACATATGATAGTATCCCTAATAAAAATATCATTCACAAGTTAAATAAATTATTTTTAAACAAAAAATTGGTGAGATAATTTATCAGAAGAAGAACTGATAAATGAATTTCTTAAGCTAAAATCAATGATACCACATGGAAAGCAGAATCACAGTAAAATAAGATTATCAAAGTTTTAATATATAAATAATTATAAAATAATGTTAACATGAAATCAGCAAAATCTTGGGATATTTATAATAAATATGTATATACATATATGACAAATATCATAGAAGACATGGAAAAATTGTGAACAGAGTTCTATATGTTTTGTAAAATTTTTGCAGTTTTATAAAAATATTAATAGTACTAAAAAGGGTTTATTGTAATAGGAATGCATTTTGTAACTTAAAGATGTTAACAAAAAATAAAAGAATGTATAACTAAAACTTAATATAATAGAACTAATTGTATAACAATGTATGATTAATTGAAAATAAATAAATTTACCAAAAATGAATGAGAAATAATGAAACAAGTTGCAAAATGGTTGAATTGAAACTACCTATGTTAGTAATTGCTTTAAATGTACATGTACTAAACACTCTAATTGAAAAGCAAACTGTTTGATCAATTAAAAAAATATAACTATATGCTGTTTAAAAAGGACAAATACTAACTACAATAACACAGAAAGTCTGGAAGAGAAAGGATGGAAAAGATATACCATGCAATCTCTAAAGAAAGTTACTGTAGGTAAACACAAACTATATGAATATATCAGACCTTGTTGAAAGTAACAACTTTTATTCCTTGGACCATAAACCCACACACAGAAGATTATTAAAATATGTATTTAACAAAAGACTATATTTATAATATAAAAAGCAATTCTGAAAGTCAATAAAAACAAGATAGGCAATTAAATTGAAAACTAAATGGTAGGCTGGATTCAATGGCTCAGGCTTGTAATCCCAGCACTTTGGGAGGCTGAATTGAGAGAACTGCTTGAGTCCAGAAGTTTGCGACCATCCTGGGCAACATAGTGAGACCCTTTCTTAAAAAATAATAAAAATTAGCCAGGTTTGGTGGCATGTACTTCAGAGGCTGAAGCAAGAGTATTACTTGATCCCAGGAATTCAAGACAGCAGGAAACTAGGATCATGCCACTGCACTTTAGCCTTGGTAACAGAGAGGCTACTCCCTGTCTAAACATAAATAAATATAACACAGTAAAAAAAACCTGAACAAGACTTTCAGAAAATTATATGTACATGGCCAATAAGCACATAGGATGATGCTCAACACAGCTAGTCATTAATCAAATGAAAATAGAATCACCATGAGATACTACTACAAACCTACTGATGACTAAAATCAAAAAGACAAATAGTACAAAATGTTGACAAGGATGTAAAGGAACTGAGAATCTCACATTTTGCCAGTGGAAGGTAAATTTCTGTCAGGTTTTCAGAAATCATTTTGCCTGTGTCTACGATATATACATAAATTTGGTGAGCCACAATTTCACTCCATTAGATCTTATCTTCCCCATGACATGAGCAAGAATACTCATAACAGTTTTATACACTATAGCCATAAATATAAACTGCCAATTAAAGAAGTAGTTTGACTGAGGAGATATTGGTCAAAGAATACAAGTATTTAGTGAGAATGATGAATAACTTCCAGAGCACTATTGTACAGCATGGTGACTAGTTAATAATTATGTATTGTATATTTTAAAATTGCTCATAAAGGAGATTTTATATATCTTCACCAAAAATAATAAGTATGTATGGTGATAGATATGTTTATTAGATTGATTCTGTCATTCCTCATTTATACATATATACAAATATATATGCTTTAAGTATATATTGTTTTTGTTTCTTAATTATACCATAGTAAAGCTAAAATAAAATAAAAGACAATGTGGGGTTGTGTACCATATGGAGAAATACTACTAATAATAGTAATAATTGTTATATAACGCAAATATTTCAAAGAACGACTGATAGTTAAATGCTACATAGTTTATATTTAAAATTCTGGTTATATTATTTATATAAAGAAGCCAAAGCTTAAATATAATTGATTTCTATTTTTAAAAGTAAACAACTTTATAATATTTGGAAATGTAGAAGAGAGGGCACTTCTGAACTCTCATTAGAAAGCCAGCATTGTCCTGGCATCAAAATCTGATATAAATTATAATAGAAAAACCACAGAAAAATGTTTGTCATAAATATAGGTGCCAAAAAATTATAAAACATTAGGATACAAAATCCATCAATATATAAAATGTATACTACATCATTGGTATATAATTTACGTACCATACAATTTACTCATTTAAGGAGTATGATTCAATGGCTTTTAATGTGTTTACAGAGGTAAGAAACCATTAATACAATCAATTTCAGGAGATTTTCAT
Organism: Saimiri boliviensis; assembly: GCF_048565385.1. Lineage (NCBI taxonomy): Eukaryota > Metazoa > Chordata > Mammalia > Primates > Cebidae > Saimiri > Saimiri boliviensis. Next base: position 93,482,640 of record NC_133470.1, read on the forward strand.
TACTCCTAAACAAACATCCACACCAATTATTTTAATGCTTGCATACTACTGCATTATGTAGGCACACTGTGGTTACTAAAATATTCTCAATTATTGAACAATTATATCATTTGTACATTATGATATTGTTCCAAACACACATAAATAATAAACACTGGATGTGATGTGTACCCCAAATATGTTGACTTGATCATTACACATTCTATGCAGGTAAAAATTATCACATGCACCCTATAAATATGCATCAATATTTTTCAACAGTTTTTTAAATTAAATATTCTGATGAACATTCCTGCAGCCAAACTCTGTGTGAGAACACTGAGCATATGTGCAAAAATTGCCAGATATATGCCAAAAGCTTTAAATATCTGGGTAACTTTTCATGAAGAAATACCTTTCTTATAGATCATTCAACTCTGGCTGTTAGCATTTTAAAAATGGTAAACATCAGAAAACTCATGTTATATTTGTGTATTATTTTGCCTTCCTTCAGGTATTACCAAGTGGAATTCTTTTTCATATTTGGTTACACCTTGTGGCTTATTTTCTGCCTTAGAAATATCTTAAAACTTTTTTTTTGTTTTTGTTCTTTTCAGTTTCTCAAAATAACTATTTTTTTTTTTTTTTTTTTTTTTTTTTTTTGAGACGGAGTTTCGCTCTTGTTACCCAGGCTGGAGTGCAATGGCGCGATCTCAGCTCACCGCAACCTCCGCCTCCTGGGTTCAGGCAATTCTCCTGCCTCAGCCTCCTGAGTAACTGGGATTACAGGCACGCGCCACAATGCCCAGCTAATTTTTTGTATTTTTAGTAGAGACGGGGTTTCACCGTGTTGACCAGGATGGTCTCGATCTCTTGACCTCGTGATCTGCCCGCCTCGGCCTCCCAAAGTGCTGGGATTACAGGCTCGAGCCACCGCGCCCGGCCTGAAAATAACTATTTCTATTGTAATTGTTTTCTATCTTATTTCAGTTGCTGCTCTTTCCTCTTTTTGTAATTAAGGCAATATTAGCCTTATTTTTCTGTGTTTTTGATGACAATGCAGTTGTGTTTTAACTTTTTTAGGTATGATATTCCTAGATTATTAGGAACTCATTTTTCATCAACAGTGATAGTTCATCAAATTGGTAATAAAATTCATTTTGCTTGATGACATATGTTTACATTTCTTGATGTTAAACCACTTTGCATGTAAAGTGTAAAACCTTTTTCTATCGAACTAGAATTTTCTTATCTATACCCAAATCTCATTGTGCAGTTTTTGTATTATATTTCTGCTTTTTAATATACAGGTATTTCTCACTTGGCAAAATAATTAGCATGTTTCAATATTTTTTCTGTGGTAGGAGAGTTTAGTTTTGAATTCATAATTTCTCAAAAGTATGGAGATATTTCAGTGTAAAGTTGTCTGGTTTTTCAGATTATTTTGAACCAATTATTTGACATAATTTTATTTTATGTTTATTTTTTCCAACTTCCATTCTAGATACAAGGGTATATGTGCCAGTTTATTACATGGTTGTATTGCACCCAGATAGTGACCATAGTGTCCAATAGGTAGATTTTTGACCCAGGACCTCTCCCACTCCCCTGTAAAAGTCCACAGTATTTATTGTTCCCATGTCATAATTTTTATTTTTTTCATGAGTATAGGTTGATTCACAGTTCATAAGTTTTCTATTTTTAATCTTGATATCTTGTGGTTTCCTAGAAAATAAGTCATATTTTCTAGATTTCCAAATGCATTAGCAAAGAGTAATGCATATTTTCTCATACAATCAATAGTTATTAATACAGCTCTTGCTATTCCTGATTTATTTGTATTTTATTATACATTGTGTATTCAGCATGACAGAGGTTGCTGTAGTTTGTCTTTTGAACCAATTTATAGCTTTAAAAGTAAATTAAAATGTTACTATTGTATAAGTTACTAATTCATAGGTTTTTATTTTTATTTACTTAAAAATACAGATTATTTTTATATTTTCTCAGTTAAAAATGTGGTAATGTGGCATGATGGATTTAATTTTGGTAGCTTTGGCTGTAGTTCACGTTTTAGTGAAAATCTTTGTTTTATAATCCTTTTGGTATATATTTAGAATTAGTCTGTGACCAACATATGACTGATTGAGAAATGAGTTCTGGAGGAATGAAACCAAAAAATACCCATTATTCAATATTATATGTATTTTCATTTGTGGTTAATTGATGACTCCAATAACGTCAGAGCTAAAGAATATATAAATACTCCAATGTTCCACTATCAAATTGAGATGGCATAAAGAATAACATCTTCATGATAAAAACATAATCACAAAAACAACTCTGGCTTCATTTTTATGTCATGTGATTTAACCTGAGGTTTAATAACCTAAAAAATAAACCTGGATACCACAACAAAGTGCTTTCAATGAGCTCTACAAAATGACATTCTGGCCAAACTTAGAGGGTGGGGTGTGTGTGTGTAAATAGATAAATATATATATCCTCTCTTTTATTTTGCTATCAATGCTCGTCTTAGGATACTTTCTCAGAGACCTATGACAAAGTATCTTTGGAAGTTTAATTATTTCTTATAGATTATTTTTTCAGAAAATTTAATGTTTGAGTTAAAAAAATTAAAAATTGCTTTAGTAATAGCATGCATATTGACTTTGAAAAATATTTAATGCTAAAATGATAATTGATGGAGAGAAAATTTTTATTTTCTTCCAAGCATGTGTAGTGAGTATTTCAAAGGTAATCATGAAGCATAAGATAAACTAAGAAAAATACATATACTCATAATGTATATATATATATATATATATATATATATATACACATTATGAGTATATGTATTTTTCTTAGTTTATATATATATATATATATATATATGGGAAATAAATAATAATATAAATTTACAAAGCTGAGAAAATTAAGGGACTGTATTATGTCTGGTTTTATTTGAAAAGACTATTATATTAGTTCAGATGTCAGGGTTGAAACATGATTGTTATAATTCTTGTACTTATCAGAATAATTTTACAGATGAAATAGTATATACCTGCTAATATAATTACTATTCACTCCAGGAAATAATCAAAGTCATTTACTAATTTTGAGATTTTTTTGTCTAAAACATTATCATAAAAGCTTTTCCATGTTTATATGGACAAGTGTATTCAGATTTTTCTCATTTTTCAGATAGGAATAATATGTGCTAGGCACACAACTGATTACAAAAATACAAACACGAATACTGGACTAGAGTATACCTACTCATGTCTATAACTGGGCCTGTGATATAAAGGTTGTATTTGCCAACCAAGTGTATCTTGCCTTCTAAATTGGACTCCTTTCCAATTCAATACTTCCCCTCTATACTGGCATGTTGGTTACACACATTCAGGGGAATATTGCATATAGTCATACAACTAGTATTAGCAGGCTAATTATAATACAATCATCTATGTGGTATAAACTACTGAAGTAATACATTCATCTCTGTCCTCATGGGGCTTTCATACCTTTGGGTATGATGTTTACTGTATCTAAAGTGTCCTATAACCCACAAACTAGCTTTAGAATAATTTCTCGTCTTTTGAGTCTAACTTTAAGTGCTATTTCACCTGTGAAGAATTTGAATTTTTGGGCCAATCTTAATTTGCCAAAGAAAATTGACTATGCTCTCTCTTTAGTCTTTAACTGTGCCATGGCATGGATAAAACTTAATTAAGCGTACTTATTTTTATAATGGTAAATCCTTTGAAGTCAAATACCATGTTCACTTGTTTTGATTCAACATTCCCAACGCATTATCTCAAATCTTATTTGTTTACTGAATAAATGATTACATGAATAAACATACTAATGAATGAATAGAAATCAACAAGTCAATTAAGTTAATAAAATGGTCAGATTTGTTACTTAGTCCTCAATCACCTCAAATAAATAAGGCTATTAACTTCCAAAGTTGAAATGTGAGCTTGTTTGGAAGTTACAGAAGAAAAGAGCATACTTAGTTGTTTTCTTAGCAGTATGTCACAATCACTTCATTATGATGCCAACATAAAATTGGTTTCTCAATTAGCTTTTAAGGGGTTTACAAAACTAGATGTATTACAGAGCTTCACATATTAGCTGAGTTGTAAGAACTCAAAAACAATAAATGGGTTCCTTAAAAAGTTAAACATGAATTTACCATAAGATCCAGAAACTTCTTCTCTTTGGTTAATAACCAAACAAAGCAAAATGAGACATTTAAACTAATCCCTCTACATGAATATTTATAGCAGCACTGTTCACAATAGCCAAAGGGGGAAAACAATGCAAATGTCCATCAACTGATAAATGGATAAACAAATAATGAATTTCATACAATATGTTCTATAGCGATGAAAAGAAATGAAGTACTGATACATACTACACTATGAATCTTCAAAATATTGTGCTAAATGAAAAAAGCCAGACACAAGAGGTTCCCTATTGCATGTTTTTTTATTTTATATGAAATGGCCAGAATAGGCAAATCTGTAGAGACACAGAAAGAAAGCAGGTTGATGGTTCTCAGGAGCTGAAAGAAATGGCTGCTTACTGTGAACAGTTTATTTAGGGTTGTTAAACGATTTTTAGAACTAGATAAAGGTGGTGGTCATACAAAATTGTGAATATACTAAATGCCACTAAATTGTATACTTTAGTACGGTTAATTTTATGTTATGTGAATTTCACCTTGATGAAAAAAAACATCAATGTGGTTGTAGGGGAAACATCAATAAATATGAAGATACAATAAACTCATATGGGATTAATTGATGTTATTTTTCTTTATTCACTTTACTAAATTCATGTTTTTTTCTAATCTTGTAAGAGTTGTGAGAATTGATTTAAGGGTTTACTGATAATAAAATTCTCCCAAAAGGACAAATGATACTTAGGTACTTGTATCTTCTGCTTAGAAAATAAATGTGAATTTATTACTTTGGTGTCAGAGTGTTGATTTTAATTAGGAAAGGACCCATCTGTCTCTGAACACTGTGCAGTTTCTTTTTAAAAAGCCAAAATTAATTATATATACCACTGTCATAATAAGTAATATAACCTATTGACTCTAGAATTTGAGTTGTTAGCTCTGTCTTACAAATAAATATAATTTTATTGCTTAGTGCTTTTTAAAGTGTGAAAGAGGCCATTGATCTCATGTTGCAAATGGCTATAATATGGTTTTACATCTGCAATCTACAAAGAGACACTGATAGATGGGACCATAAAAGAATACTTGTGAAGCTAGTTCTCTATGTCACTGATGTTTTGCAGTAGTTGTAAGTGTGGTTCTATGAAGGATTTGACATACAGTGTTGCTGAAGTAGTAGGGTCCATGTTTTCACTTGGAACTAATTCAAGTACATATACACCATGGAATATTACGCAGCCATCAAAAAGGATGAGTTCACGTCCTTTGTAGGGACATGGATGAACCTGGAAACCATCATTCTCAGCAAACTGACACAAGAGCAGAAAATCAAGGCTTTCTCTTACAGAGGAGCCTCTGCTTCTGTTCTGCTGTAATGACAGCATCCTCATTAGAAAGCCCAGAGGGATTATTTAAAAATGTAAATGAGATCACATCACTGGGACTAACCTCAAAATCCAGACTTCCCATTTCGTGGAAAGAAAAGTTTAAAATTCTTACAGTGGCTTGCAAAGCCTTTCATCTCTGACTTCATCTTCTGTTGCTCTCCATTCCAGAGATTTGGCCTCTATGCTATTGATTGTGTATACTAAATATGCTCCCATCTCAAGGTTTTCACATTTGCTGTTTCTTTCACTCAGAATATTCTTCTAGAGATATTTGCATTGCTCAGTCTCTTAATTTCTTCAGGTCTGTGATAGCATATCACCTTATTGTGGAAGTTTTCCCTAACTCTTTTATTTAAAGGTAGAAAATTCCCCAGCACTTTTTATTTATTATTGTTTTATTTTCTCCATAATAGTCATAGCTATCTGACATACTACAGATTTCATATTTTTTTTTAAATTTATTGTCTGATTGCCTCATCTAGAATGTCAGCTACATAAAACCAGAAAGATTTTTGTCTGTTTTGTTCACTGCTGTATTACAAGCACCCAGAAATAGGCCTGCCCTTAGTAGGCACTTAGTAAATACTGGTAGAGTCTGTGACCTGCTTGGTATGTGGTGATTTCTTCAATCTAAAGAGTCAGATGATTCATTCCTGCCTGTTTTAGTTATGAGTAATATTTTTCCCCTTTGTAACTTCCTCTCTGTAATTTCTTTTTGAAAGTCCTATTAGTCACATTTCTCCAATATATTGTCTTTTTTACTCTATTTTTTAAAGAGACATCCTCTTACCCTGTCACCCAAGCTGAAATGCAGTGCTGTATTCGTAGCTCACCATGGCCTGGAACTCCTGTGCTCAAGTGATTCTCCTGCCTCGGCCTCCTGAGTAACTTGGACTACCTGTGTGCACCACCACCCCCGCTAATTTTTAAAAACCATTTGTAGACAAGATCTTGCAATGTTGTCCAGTCTGGTCTTGAAATCCTAGCCTCAAGTGATCTTCCCACCTTGTCCTCCCAAAGCACTGGGATTATATTTGTGAACTACCACACCTGGCCTTTAACTCTATTTTCAAGAGATATTCTTGATTACATGTTTTATTCTTTCTAAGGACTTCCAACGTTTAATTGATGATGTTAGATTTCTATACATTCTCATTTGTTCTCTTATATTTGCTTTTGTATAAAATCCTTCCCTTTTTTGGTGATGAAATTGGTATTATCCCAAATATACTTGAGTAGTCTAATTATATTTTTCTTTTATATTTTTTTCCTTGAGTTGCATGTATTTCTTGTAGTGTAAAATATTCAATTTAATCCTTCTGATCATTCTATTTTGTACAATATTTTTTTCAAATATGGGTTTATCTTTGATGGTTAGCCATTTTGCAAAAATCAAGACCTAGGTTGCCTATTTGTAGAGTAGATTGTTTCCCTGATAGGTGCCTTCCTTGTCTGAAAGGGAAGAGTTCTGTGTAAATGAATAAATATTATAGCCTACTCGACTTTTCTTTATCGTGCATTGAAGGATTGTTTAATAACCAATTCACTCTGTTTCTTATTACTTCATAATTATTTAAAACAGAATCACGTGTGCTGAAAACTTTCCAATGAGCCTGACTTTCCTAAGCTGAATATATTATTTCTTTAGAGGACAGTCTTTTGGTAGTAAGGACTGGGATGATTCTGTATAAACCGGAATGGGAGGTGGCCAGTATGGTAAGATGCAGCCATTTCTTTTATGTTCCTTTAAATATTCACCTTCTGTGCTGGTACTCCCACCTGTACATCTTCCAGTTCTGACTGTCTGGTATTCCAGAGCTGTGTTAGGAAGATTGGCTTCCACCTCAACTGTCAGTAGCACTTTCAGATTGGCTTATTTCACTTAGCAATATGCATTTAAGATTGGTCCATATTTTTTCATGTCTTGATAGCACATCCCTTTTTATCACTAAAGTATTCTATTGTATGAATGTACCACAGTTTGTTTATCTATTCACCTGTTGAAGGCCATGTTGGTTGCTTCCGAGTTTTGACAAATATAAATGAAGCTGTTGTAAACATTCCTGTAAATTTATTTCCCAGCTTTATTGAGATATTAATTGACAAACGAAAATTGTATGTATTCAAGTTGTACAACATGATGATTTGATATACATACACATCGTGTCATAACCACTACAATTAAATTAGCACTTCCATAGCCACACATAACTATGCTTTGCACATGCACCTGTGTGTGTTTGTGTGTGTGTGTGTGTGTGTGTGTGTGTTTGTGTAGGGGGTTAAGGAAACTTAAGATCTACTTTTTTAGCGAATTTCAAGTATACAATATAATCATTAATTCTAGTCACCATGCTATAAATTACATCCTCAGAACTTCTTTATCTTATATCTGAAATTGTGTACTCTTTTATCATTATCTCTGCATTTCCGTTATGCTTTCAGATTTTTGTGTGGACATACGTTTTCCACTGATTTGTGTAATTATCAAGAAGTGTACTTATTAAATTGTATGGTAACACTATAGTTATGTAAGTAACTGACAAACTGTCATCCAAAGTGGCTATACCATATTGGATTCCTGCCAACGATGAATGAGAGCTCCTGTTGCTACAAATCCTCATGTTTTAATACAATGTTGTAAAAGAATTGTAGTTCAAGAATACAAAAGGCGAAAGATTTATACGATCTGAAGAGAAACCAGAGTGTACCTATGCAACAATCTTGCATGTTCTTCACAAGTACCCCAAAACCTAAAATGCAATGAAAAAAAATACAAAAGGTGCCCAATACAGAAAATCCAAATTTATTCCTAATCCTATTAAAAATACTATTTTCTGTTACTATGTTTGTGTGTATTTTCATACACACAATCATACAGTATGTTTGCTTTCTGCCTTTTTCATTTAAAAACAAATCATGAAAAATACCATATTTTTGCACACTCTTCCAAAGAGCATTTATTGTTACTATTATTTTTTTTTTTGGAGATGGGGTCTCACTCTGTCACCCAGGCTGGAGTGTGGTGGCATGATACTGGCTCACCACAAGCTCTGCCTACCGGCTTCAAGCAATTCTCCTGCCTCAGCCTCTCAAGTACCTGGGACTACAGACACATGCCACCGTGCCTGGCTAATTTTTTTGTGTTTTAGTATACATGGGGTTTCACTGTGTTGCTTGTCATTATCCAACATTTTTGTTGAAAGACCCAAAGTCAAAGAGGATAGTCCATTAAGTAAATGAATTACAAATCCATCTAATTCCAAAAGAGAAGAATGTAACTTTAAAGACACTGAGCCTATGCTTTTATAACTTGAATTCCCTACAAAAATGTGAATTCTTCTGAAATACAAATAATCATTTATTTTCACAGTATGGATTAGGAAAATTTTGCTAATTTTAAATATAGACAAATTAATATCCACTTTATAATACATTATAGTTTACTAAATATTTAATATTTAATTAATACTTCAAATTATAAATACTTAATAATATTTAAAATATTTGTATACTTAGTAGTCAAGGCCAGGCGTGTTGGCTCATGCCTGTAATCCCGGCACTTTGGGAGACTGAGATGGGCAGATCACAAGGTCAGGAGATAAAGATCATCATGGCCAACACAGTAAAACCCCCATTTCTACTAAAAATAACAAAAAATTAGAGAGCGTGGCAGCATGCACCTGTAATCCCAGCTACTCAGTGGGGCTGAGGCAGGAGAATCACTTGAACCCAGGAGGTGGAGGTTTCAGTAAGCCAAGATCATGCCACTGCCCTCCAGCCTGGCGACACAGCTAGACTCTGTCAAAAAAAAAAAAAAAAAAAAAAAAAAAAAAAAAAAAAAAAAGTCAGATGTTTAACCTTTCTTTTTCAGTTTTATGTTTTTCAAAACACTCAGGAGAAATGTGTATCTTTCCTTGAGGGTGCAGGGGAATACATGTGATATGCGGCTTTTTAAAAAAGCTTTTGCTGCTTTTTTTCCCCTTTTTTTGGAGAGAGAATCATTCGGTCACTCAGACTGGAGTGCACTGGTACAATCATTGCTCACTGCAGCCACGAACTTGCCTCGGCCTCTCAAAGCACTGAGATTACAGGCGTGAGCCTGTGGAAAGACAAGCTGCCTTTATGCATATTAATTTATTCATCACACATTTTATTTTTAAAATTATTTCTAGTGCCTTGAGTTGAATGTTCATTTTTTAAAATTTTTCATCCATTATGTTTTTTAAATATGAAAGAATTCAAAACTATGGATTTTGCTTGGAGTATAAATTGGTTGCATTTTATAGATTTCTATATGTAATATTCTAATTATTTATTGCTAATGGAAGTTTCACATTTTCCAGTTTTGCTTGATGGTTGCTTATGAAAGTTTTGTTGTTATGGTTATTTATTTTCACATCTGAGAGTGTGTTTAGTTTTGTACATAATTTATAATTGGGTAAAATCTTCTGCAACACCATCTCTACCTCCTACTTTGCACACTATTCTATAGACAATCATTTTCTTTTATATTTATCAAATATCTCTTAAATGCAAGTCATAAGTCTGACACTATACTAGGATGTAATAAAAAATATACATGAGCCATACAGTGTATCTGGATTCAAGGAACTTACAAAGTTGGTCTAGTTGCATACAGTAAACAAATAAGAGCAAACATGGTAAACATATTGAGATCATAGATATAAAAGTTGAGTAGGGTCACAATTGGGAGACCATGAGATTTCAGAGAACCTCTTCATAGAGATGACAGGTAAGAAGGATTTTGAGAGGAGAGGTATTTACCTAGTAGAAAATATTTGGACAGAAACACTCTGAATAGAGAACAACATTCTGTATTCTGAACTCTAAGGACTTTGTAGAGGGATCCTTCCTGTTCTGTATGATGTCATATTCTGTGCTCTATCCTGTCCACTTCCATCTCCCACAGATACAATTTTTCATTCACTTTCTTTTCTTATTTTAAACTTCTTTCTTCCCACTCACTCTTTCTTCCATACTTATCCAGATGGCATTCATTCTAATGCACATGTACACACACATACTTCCTCTTAACTCTTCGTCCTGTTCATCTCCTGCTTTTGCCCATAATCAGAAGTTTCTATCATGATTCTCTCATTGTTACTGCTTTTCTCAACTCATTATAATGTGACTCTTATCCCATGAATGGCAGGAAGTTATTTCACTGAGATCACCGCTGACCATCTAATTGCAAAATCTAGTGGGCATGTCTCATTATTCTTACTTTGGAGGCACACGATCATATTATACACATATATATTGCTGCCACAATCTTGATATTATCTGGATTAAGGTTGTTTGCATGTATCTCCCTTAATAGACTATAAAAATGTGATGGTAAGAGATACTATGTATTATCCAGCTTTGTGGCCCTACAGTTTAGATCAGTGCTTACTATATAATAGACACTAAAAAAAATAGTGAACTCAGTGGTGTCAGAAATTCTTCAGATATTTAGTTCTCCTGGGGAGATTCTTTGTGGTGTGCTGATATATTTAGGTCAGTCTGGCCAATTATCATTTTCATATCCTAAAGCCGTTATGAACACTTTAGCTCCTGAACGTATGTATTACTTTGATAATACCTTTACTAATGCATTGGTGTCTTAGTCCATTCAGGCTTCTATAACAAATTACCACTGTCTAGCTGTTTTACACACAGGAGGAATTTGTTTCTCACAATTTTAGAAAACCAGAAAGTTCAAGATCAAGGCACCAGCAGATTTAGTGTACGGTGGGGGCCACTTCCTGCTTCATAGACAGCATTTTTTGTTGTGTACCCACATGGCAGAAGGGGCAGGTAAATATCTCTCGAGTTGCTTTTATAAGGGCACTGATTCCATTCATGACGGCTCTACTCTTGATGTAGTTATTTCTGAAAGGTCCCACAACCAAATACACTGACATTGGGGATTAAATTTCAACATTGCAGTTTTTTGATGGGAAGCAAACCTTCAGGCCATAGCAACTGATATAAATGTTGAATCAGTCCCTCATTCAAAAGGAGTTTTCTGTCTAATGGCTGTAGATGCTGTGAGTAGAGAATCAGGGACCTCACTGTTGTGGAAGGCAGGCCCTTCAAATAGGGCAATTTTTGGCTGGAAGATTTTGTAAGTTTCAACAGGCCATAAAAGTTTCATTTGAGACTAACTTTAATTCTCTGTAATATATGTGTAATGCGTGATGTACAAAGTGTTTTTGTATGCGTGTGTGTGTCTGCATATGCATAGATGCATGCGTGTGTGTGTCTGTTTATCTCATAGGGATCTTGGTTTTACATCCAACAAAAAAGTATGGCTTCTCTTACCTCTGCTTCTCCCTGTCAGCCCTTAGAATTCAACCTGCTTCCTGTCACAGAAACGTATATAACTATCTTAAAATAGGGTTTTATTAGTCTCTTTTGTCTCTATTATAATCTTGGAAATGTCATTATTATTCAGATTAGCTCTACTACTGTATTAGTAATAATTAATGTATGTAAGGATGTATGTGTGTGAGTGTGTGTGGATATTTGCATGCCTGATTGTGGTTTCTTCTTGAATTTTACAGAACAGATTTGTAATTTACATCATTTGGATACATAATACATGCCATTTGAGTAAGTTTTTTTTTATCTTTTGAAAATTAACAATGGCTATCTGGAGCCAAAGATTTTAGCAGATAGAAATAAGGTTTCTCTTTATTATAGAATTGACATTTTCAATTTTTATTATAAAAATCAACTTGAAGTCTTTAATTGCCTGGGTTTTATGAATGTATTGAATTTTCTAATTTCAATGTTAATGCATACCTATTTCTTTCTAGACTTCTTTTCTCTTAAATAACAAGCAACTCGTTTGACATGCCTTTAATCAAGATTTATCATTACCTTATTAGAAAGTTAATGTTTGAAAATTTACTCTCTGATGAACCACCAATTTTGTATTTTACATGTATCTGCAATTTCCAACAGTGAAGAGGTTGTGTGCAAATGGAATTCATTATCCTCTATTTAGTTATCACCTCTTTTATTTCATTTCCTGTAATAGTTAAGCTTGTTTAAGATATTAAGCAGAATGATCAAGGATCTAAATGGTAGGGAACTTTTTTAATTTCTTTCTTTTTTTTTTTTTTTTGAGACGGAGTTTCGCTCTTGTTACCCAGGCTGGAGTGCAATGGCGCGATCTCGGCTCACCGCAACCTCCGCCTCCTGGGTTCAAGCAATTCTCCTGCCTCAGCCTCCTGAGTAGCTGGGATTACAGGCACACGCCACCATGCCCAGCTAATTTTTTGTATTTTTAGTAGAGACGGGGTTTCACCATGTTGACCAGGATAGTCTCGATCTCTCGACCTCGTGATCCACCCGCCTCGGCCTCCCAAAGTGCTGGGATTACAGGCTTGAGCCACCGCGCCCGGCTAATTTCTTAAAGTTCATTTATTACATTGATAAATGTGGCCTCTTTGATAGTTTGACATTTTCATAGAATTGATTGTTCATTAGCACCATTGCAGACTGTATAGCTACCATCTCTGCTTACATTTTCTAGCCTTAGGATCTGATTGAGAAAGGAAGACATTTCAAATCATATCTAAGTATATATGACTCAATCATTGATTACGTCAGTTTATACCTACACATGGAAATATATATATATATATATATATATATATATATATATATATATATGTGTGTGTGTGTGTATTTGTGTGTGTTTCTATATTGCATTTAATATAATGCTTCATGGAGTATTTTAGTATGTCAAAGTGGTTATGTTATATTTCAGAACTCCTTTCTCTTAGAAATAGATTGTTTGAAGTACATTTTTTATTGAACTACAGTATCTATTCAGAAAAATACAAGAATCCTAAGTGTAAAGCTGGAATGACTTTCTTAAAGTGAATGCATGTATGTAACCAGAACATTAACAAGACCATAAAACAAAATTACTAGTGCCTAGAATCACCCTTATATTTCTTCCCAAACACTCACTTCTTACAGTTACAATTTTTGATGCCATGTATTATGGACTGAACTTTTGTTTACCTCCAAACTTTATATGTGGAAATCCTAATACACAATGTGATAGTATGAGGAGGTAGGGCCTTAGGTAGCTAATTAGGTAATGAATGTGGAGCCCCCATGAATGATGCTATGGTCTGAATGTTGGTATCCTCCCAAAATTTTTATGTTAGAACATAATACCCAATGTGATAATAGGTGGGAGGAAAGTAATTCAGTCATGGGGACTCCACCCCCATAAATGGGATTAGTGCTCTTATAAAATAAGTTTAATGGAGCATTCTGGTTCCTTCTATCCCTTCAAGCATGTGAGGACACAGCATTCATCCCTTCTACCATGTGAGGACATAGCAAGGGTGTGCCATCTATGGGGAATGGGCCTTCATCAGACACAAAACGGGTCAGTGCCTTAATCTTGGACTTCACAGATTCCAAAATTGTGAGATATAAACTTCTGTTATTTATACATTACTCATTCTAAGTTATCTTTTTATAGTAGCCCAAATGGACTAACACAAATTAAATAAATGTCCTTATAAGAAGATAAACCATAGCTTCCATACTTGGTTGTTTGCTTTTCAACATGTGAGGACACAGTAAAAAGACACCCATCTGCACACTAGGGAGAAAGTCACAGCTGAAACCTAGCAATACTGGCAATCTTATCTCAGACTTTCAAACCTCCAGAACCATGAGAAATACATTTTTGTTGTTTAAACTATCCAATCTATGACATTTTTGCTATAGCATGTCACTGTGAGGATTCCCTTTCAATGGAATTGAATGTAATTCAGTTTAATTAGTGTTCAATATATAATGCGGTTTCTCTGATTACAAGGATTCAGGAGTTCAGATGGAAATTTGAGTGGTAGTACTATTCATTATTACCTCTAATGGACCACAAGCAAAAATTTTGCTTCCTGTTCCTGTGACTTTGTGCTCTGCTGGCCTAGAGGTCTTATTTCCAGAGGGAGGGATGTTTCCAGAAAAAGATACAACAATGAGTCTATCAAACTGGATGTTAGGACTGACACCCAGTAATGTTGGGCTCCTCATGCTTCAGTCAACAGGCTAAGAAGGGAGTTACTTTTTTGTCTGGGATGATTGATCCCAACTACCAAGGAGAATATAGACTATGACTCTACAATGGTGGTGAGGAAGAATATGTATAGAATACAAGAAATATTATACAGATTCTCTTATTATGACTGTGCACTGTAATTAAGATCAGTGAAAATCTAAAACAGCCCAATTTAAACAGGACTATTATTGGCATAGGCCCTTCTGGAATTAAAGTTTGGTCACCCTGACAGGTAAAAAAATGACAGCCAGCTAAGATGTTTGCTAACAGTAAATGGAATGCAGAATGAGTTGTAGAAGAAGGTAGTTAGAAATACCAGTCATGACCATGTGACCAGTTTTCAAAAAAAGGACTGTCATCATAATGAGTATTCCATGCTTCTTATTTTGTTATGAATACAGTTATATGTATACAGAAATACGTGTGTGAGTATATATATACATGTGTGTGTAAAGCAAATGCCTTTATTTTCCCTCTTATTCTCATTTAAAATAAAACATATTGACTTTATATAAGTATTTAAGTATAGTTAATGTTACATCATAGTATTTAACTTATGGGACGTCAGGAGAGGAGTAAACGTCACTCAGGGACTTTACTTTTTCTTGTGGGGAGATCAATGCATTTTTTGTTGTATGCAGAATAGTTGCATTATGTCAGGAGGAATTGTGACCATTTTACTGTCTTAATTTGGAGATTAAGTTTGACTTAAGGAGATCTGCATATGTGCCCAGTTGACAAGGGATCTTCTTGTTATGGTTCATTTAATGTGTCAACCTGACTGTGGTAAGGGATGCTCAGATAACTAGTGAATCATTATCATGGGTGTTTCTGTGAGGGTGTTTCTGAAATAAATTAGCATATGTATTGGTGAACTGAGTAAAGTTGATGAACCTGCTCAGTGTAAATGAGCATCATCTAATCTGTTGAGGGCCTGAATAAAATAAAAAGCCAGAGAATGGGTGAATTCACTCTATGTTTCAGCTGGGACATTTGTCTTCAGCTGCAGGTGAACAAAAGTGCTGTGGTTCTTGGGCATTTGAATTTAGACCAGGACTTAGACCAGTTACTCTGGTCGCGGGGCCTTTGCACTTGCACTTTGTCGTTTAATGTCAACTCCCCTGAGGCTCAGGCCTTTGGGCTTAGACTGAAACTACACCACTCTCTTGCAGATAGCAGAACATAGGACTTCTCAACCTCCATGATTGTGTAAGCCAATTCCTTATAACAAATCTTATATAAATAGACAGAGATAGATGATAGATAGATAGATAGATAGATAGATAGATACATACATACATACATACATATATACATACATACATACATGGATACATGGATACATGGATACATAGATAGATCTCCTATTGCCTGTCTTTCTCTGGAGAACCTTAAGGCAAATGATTGAACATCTTTTCATGTGCTTATTTACCATCTATAGATCATTTTTCTGTGAAATGTCTGTTCATGTCTTTTGACGATTTTCCAGTTAGATTACTGTTGACTTTTTACAGTTGACTTTTAAGACTACTCTGCATATTCTGGATATGAATCCTTTGTTAGATATTTGGTATACAAATATTTTCTCCCTGGTTTTCTTCCTCTTAAAAGAATCTTTAGACTCTTGAAGTCTAATTTACAGGTTTGACCATCCATGCAGTACCCCAATATGTTGTTATGCTATGACTAACCTGCAGTAAATCCATCTACTGAGTTTATAATTTTATTTAGTTTTTTTTTTCAAATTTTCTAGTTAAAATAATAAATTCTAATACTCTAATAAAATTATTCACTTTTTCCTCTTATCTGCCACTATTTGTCTTCCAACTCTAATTTCTAGAATACCTCAGCTCTGTTTTTATTATATATTTTAATCTTCCTTTTGGTTATGGGATTCTGTCTTTTGGTAGGAGGAAGTTTTAGATGAAGGCAAGACATTAGTTATCAAAGAAGTTAGACACTCCATGTGATATTATTTTTCTGCACACATAGTTTTGAATTTGCTAAGCAGAGAGAATGGAGATTGTCCATTTTAATCTTAACAGAGAGACTGATTTTAATAGGAGCTTCATTGCACTTTTTGTAAAGCTTGGTAGACTTCTGCTTTGACACTGATGCCAGGGTATACAATTTCATCTACAGTGTGCCATTGCGCCAGTGTCTAGACCTTGTAATTGTGAGTCTGGTATGATAACTGAGTTCCCTTCACTGGCTGGCCCTTAGCTTTCTTTGTCATCTCCTGAGAAAAATAAATTGCAGAAAACTTTACACCACTTTACAGAGGATATCAGCTTAGCTTTATACAATACACATGCAATGTCCAATTTTCTGCTATTTAATATGTCGAACATTTTGTGCCTTAAAGCTTTCAATTTTCTCTCTAGTTTGTTGATCCTGACAAACACTTTGCTTCTATCTCTGTCTTTCGGCAACAATTTTGCCAGAGCAAAGACTGGATTTTGTTGTCTCAATCCATTTATGACAAAATGGACTCCTGGGGTAAAAGCACCTACTCAGCTCTCCGTGTTTCTCCCAGAATCTTAAACACCCTGGTCCTTGTTTCTTTATTAGTTTCCTAATGCTTTTAACACACTTTATTTATACTTTATATAATTTATCTACTATATTTTTTTCTGTGAGGCATTGGTTGTCTTTGAGATACTTTATTTTTTTGTTGTTTTGAAGTATTTTTAAAACATCAAAGCACTAAAACAAAGGCACAATCAATTTTGTTTACAGTTGATCTTGCACAAGGATTCTAATATTACATAATACATTTGGAAGATAAATGTGCTATATTTTTAAACTCTAAGTAAAATACTGCTTTTGTGGAATAAAAAAGTGAAATGTTTTGTCCTTTTGTGTGTACTCATAAAGTCGTTTCTCTGTTTTATCTAAATTTGTGTATTCTAAGTGGAATTGAATGGACAAAAGAAAAATTATTTGATTTCAAATCATTTGAAGTCAGTAACTGATTTCCTGATTAAATTTTGTTTGCTGTGTTACGCTTGAATTTTTAATAATAACTTTCCAGCTATTAAATTGCCATGTTATAACATCACTTTGATTCTTGTTTATAAGGGTCTTGTTACAAACTGCAGAAATGTTACTGGGTAAAATGCGTGTTTGCCCTAGTCATGAGAGATGCAATTTAGAACAGTGTGATTTCCATTTGTTCATAGAGATGCGATCCCCACCTCTACCCAAAGATCCATAAGCACTCAGGGTGCATGGTGGCTCCCATCCATCCTCAGGCCCTTCCCTTCTGGCTGGGGTGCTTGGGCATGTCCACAGCGTACACCCGTGTCTGCACATTTGGAGAGGGGCATGTTCTCAATGGCCATGCAGGGTGGGAGAAAACTGCAGCTGCTGCGCAGATCCTAGGGCAGTCTCGGAGGCCAAGGGCCTCATGTGGCCAGTTGACCAGCATTTCCCACTTACCACCCCTCCTGCCATGTGCCCATAGAGTCTTTCTTCCCCAAAGGAGAGGTCCAGCTAGGTTCAAGCCAGAGGAAGGATACAGGAATTAAAGTAATCCATTTGCATAGAGCAAGAGGTTCTTCTCCACTGTAACTGATTTTCTTTTTCTTTTTCCTTTTCTATGTGAGGTTTATTTTCCCACCTCTGCACTTTGCTTTTGATAGGGAAGCAAGAGAAGAGCCATCCCACTTGCTAATAACTGCTAATTTGGCAAAGACCATCAGGGACTTAATCTAAATAAATCCATGCATTTTCTGAGACACCTTTTTGTCCCAAACACAATTCCAAACTTTGGTTGAAGCCCCTGAAAGGAAAACCAGATCTGAGGTATCCAAAGCCAGGCAACAGGCACAGCATAAATGGGCAGGACTAATTCCTGTTGATTAAGCCCCTGCTTCATGGAAGGAGGTCATGCTCCGCATAGATAAGGCATACAGAACCCAAAGGTTGCCAACAGTAGGGAGAATAGAGGCATAGGTGAATGTGGATAATTCCTATTCTCTAGGCCCTCCCTGCTTCATGGGTGCAGACACAGTGGCACCCATGGATGGCATCCATCTATGATCACCGGGACTTAAAGATAAAAAGACAGAAGAGAAAGGGGGACTCCCATTTTCTCTCTTTCTCATAGCCTGAGTTTTCCATACAAGAGGGAAGGGAAATGAGGAATGCTTGTTTTCCTGTCTTCCAGAATGGGCAACCAAATATCTTCACCATTCTCAGTGTATAATTCTCTGGAGTGTATCCTGAATCACTGGGACTGCTATGACCCTCAGATTTGGGAGGAAAAATGCCTCATAGTATTTTGTACAAAAGTTTGGCCAAATTATTATTTGCAGGAAGGACTGTGGTGGCCTCAGGAAGGAATTGTTTATTTTGATACCAACCTACATTTGGACCTTTCCTGTAAACACGAGGGCAAATGGTCCAAGGTCCCGTATGTGCAGACTATCTTTATCTTGCAGGATAATCCAGACCTTTGCTGACAGTGTAGGATTTATCCAGACCTCCTATTTGACATCTCGGGAGAGGCTGCCAGGGGCAATCCCAGGGAACTAAAGAAGTAAACTCCAGAGGCCCAACCAGCCAGCTCCCTCCAGCCCTGCTCCTTTGGGTCCACCCCATCCTCCCTATCCAGTTTATTTGTCTCACTTGCCACTCCTAGAAATCCTCAGGCTAGAAAATCCTCAGTCCCACTCTTGCCCCTCCTACAGATGCTTGGCGAATTTGGCCCCAGTAAGGTTAAGGTCCCCTTCTCTCTGCATGACTTAAAGCAAATTAAGGGGGATCTTGGTAAGTTTTCAGATGACCCTGACAGATACATAGAGGCTTTCCAGAATTTAACCCAAGTATTTCAACTCTCTTGGAAAGACGTTATGTTACTTTTGAATCAAACCTTGACTAACACTGAGAAGCAGGTCAGTCTGCAAGTGGTAGAGAGATTTGGGGATGAGCTTTATATCACATATAGTTTCAGGGAAGGGGTCAAACTTTATCCAGCTGGAAAAGAAGCAGTATCATTAGATGACCAAAAATGGGATCCCAATGACAAGATGGAAGAAGGAAAGAGGAGACACTTTCAGGTGTACATGTTGGGGGCTTGTGCAGGACTAGAATGAAGGCTCTCAGTTATACCAAGCTATTCATGAAACTAGGGATTTGATGAGAATCCCACTGCGTTCCTGGAAAGGTTAAGGAAGAATGTGGTAAATCACACCTCTCTATCTCCTGATTTAGCAGAGGGACAACTAATCCTAAAGGATAAATTTATTACTCAAGCAGCCCCTGATATCAGGAGGAAGCTGCAGAAACAGGCCCTGAGACCTGCTAGTACTTTGGAGAACCTCCTGAAATTGGCCACCCTGGTCTTTCATAATAGAAATAAAGAGGCCCAGGAGAGTGACAGGAGACAGAGGAAAGAGGTGGAGGCTTTAATGGCCACCATGTAAGCTCTCAAATCCCAGAATCCCCAAAGTCCACCTGTTAACTACTACAGATGTGGTAAGCCACAACATTTTAGGAAGGATTGCCCAGGAAGCATGAGGAAATGACCTAGACCAGGCATCCCCAAACTACGGCCCGTGGGCCACATGTGGCCCCCTGAGGCCATTTATCCGGCCCCCCACTGCACTTCAGGAAGGGGCACCTCTTTCACTGGTGGTCAATGAGAGGAGCACAGTATGTGGCGGCCCTCCAATGGTCTGAGGGACAGTGAACTGGCCCCCTGTGTAAAAAGTTTGAGGACGCCTGCCTTAGACCCTGTCCAATCTGCAATGAGGATCACAGGAAGGTGGGCTGTCCCTGGGGATGCTGGTCACTGGGTCCAGTGCCAATCTCCCAAATGTTCCAGTGGGTCCCAGGACTCCCCTTTCCAGCTCTGTTGGTCCAGACCGTCATTACCATCCAGGAGCCCTGGGTAATTCTGTAAATGGAAGGAAGGAAAGTGGACCTCATTTTGAATACTGGAGCTGGTCTCTCAGTTCTGCTATTCAATCTGGACTTCTCTTCTCTTAGCATGACCATGAGGGGTGTCTCAGGAAGGCCTTTAATCTGATATTTTTCTTAACCACTTATTTGTGGTTGGGGAGACCTCTTGTTTCCCCATGTCTTTCTAATTACGCCTGCAAGCACAACTCCTCTGTTAGACAGGGATATTCTGGCCCATATGAGGACCACCCTCTTGATGGCCCCAGGAAAAACTCTTTGACTCCCGCTAGTGGAGACTGATATTGACCCAGAAGTTTGGGCATTTCGAGGGAAAATTGTCCAAGCCACATCTGCCATACCAGTCTGGAGCCACCTTTAGAATACGACTTCCTTTCCTAACCAAAAGCAATAGCTCTTGAAACCAGAAGATAGGAAGTAAGTAGAAGCCATCATTGATAATTTAAATGAACAAGGCCTCCCCAAACCTTGAGGCAGTCCTTGTAATACCCCAATATTGGGGGTACAAAAATCCAACAGGGAATGGAGACTAGTTCAGGCCCTCTGCCTTGTTAGTGAGCTTTTGGTTTCAATACATCTGGTGGTTCCCAATCCATATACCCTACTAGTCCAAATATCTGAAGGGACTAAATGGTTCACAGTATTGGATCTAAAGGATGCCACCTTCTTTATAGCTTTACACCCAAACTTCTAGTATTTGTTTGCAGTTTAGAATTTCTCTAACCAAACCATCCAATTAACCTTGACCATGTTACCTCAGGGATTCCAAGATAGCTCCCACTTAATTGGGCAGGCATTATCAAGAGACTTCTCCAAGTTCCTTTATTTTCAGGTTAATATTTCACAATATGTAGATGACATTCTACTCTGTTCTCCAACTGGAGAAATCTCTCAGGAGGGCAGTAAGGCTCTTTTTAATTTTCTAGTGAACAGAGGACATTAGGTTTCAAAATCTAAAGCTCAGCTCTGTCAGACTTCAATGAAGTACCTAGGCCTTGTCTTGTCAGAGGGGACCAGGGCACTGGGCAAAGAAAAGATTAAGCCCATATCTCTTACTTTCCCTCCCCCAAATCCTCAAGCAACTGAGGGGATTCTTAGGCATTACAGGATTCTGCAGACTATGGATACCTGGGTATGGTAAAATGGCACGTACCTTATATCACCTAATAAAAGAAACTCAGGCAGCTAAAGCTCACTCTCTAGTTTGGGAACTGGAGACTAGAAAGGCCTTTGACCAACTAAAACATACCTTGCTTAAGGCACCAGCCCTTAGTCTCCCCATAGGGAAAATGTTTAATCTTTATGTGTCAGAAAGAAAGGGAATGGCCCTGGTGGTTCTAACTCAGGCCCTGGGTACAGCCCAGCAGCCTGCAGGCCACTTAAGCAAGGAGCGTGAGTTGGTGGCCAAAGGATGACCAGCCTGCCTCTGGGCAGTTTTAGTGGTAGCCTTGCTGGTACCAGAGGCTGCTAAGTTAAACGTGGGAAAAACTTAACTGTTTATACTCCACATAATGTGGCAAGACTTCTGTCCTCTAAGGGGAGTCTCTGGCAAAGTGACAGCCACCTCTGAAGGTATCAAGCTCTGCTATTAGAGGGATCTGCAGTCCAATTGAGAACCTGTCAGTAGTGAGATGGCCCCAGATTTCTGATCCACTTGAAGCCCCTTGGTGTGGAAGAGCCCCATAAGAGAAATAAATCCTCAATATTCTCTCATCAATACTGTCTCATATTAATTTCATACTGGGCAAAACTAAGCTCCATAAGTGAAGGAGAAATAAGATCCTTTTCAGATAAGAGAATATTCTCTCATACTCATTACGTTTAGTTCAGATGCAAGGTTTTGCCTTGGGTATCTGAAGATGTTTCATAATGGTAAATGCACTTCTCAATATTTCAATAATAATTCTGATTTCCAATAGTCTATTATCATTTACATTTGCTGTAAATTTCCGTATTTGATATCTTTAACCATATATCTAGATATCATATTTTCATTGCTTCCCAAAAGAAATTTGGCTAGCATTGTAGACAAGAGTTAGTGGAATATGTTCCAAATATTATTTTCAGATTGATTCTGAAAATCGCTCTATATCTTCTGTGGCTGAAAAAAAACCACACAATTATTTACATGTTCTTGAACCAAAACTCTATGAAGAATATCCTATCTTGCTCAAATCATCAGTTGTTACACTGAAAGATTAGCAAGCTGTTAGAAAAAAGTATTCCAAAATAATACTTATTGTTAGCCATATTTTATAAATCTGTGCTTCTGGGGGACTTTTAATAAAGTTAATTTCATCTTACATATAATCTATATTAACCTTGCATTTGGTACAAAATTATACAATATAACAGCTCAAACAGATGTTCACAAATTCAGCTTCTGCTTAAACATATCAGCTGAAAATATGCTACTTTTCAAGGCAACATGTTTCCTTCTTGGGCAGATGTACATGGAGAACCTAAGAGAGAGTGGAAACATAAAACAAAGGTACATTCTTCATCCAAGCTAAACATAAAATCTGCCTTCTTGTAACTCCAAACCATCTATTTGAGTTGGACACAGTTCTGATGATAGCAAAAAAAAAAAAAAAAAAAAAAAAAAAAAAAAAAAAAAAAAAAAAAAAATTGTAGGAAAAAGGTCAAAAAAGAAGGAAAAAAAAATCCTCCCTTGCCATAGACCTCTGTGAGCTAGGATAATATTTCTTCAAGCCACAAGAAGCTAAATAGGTTGTGAACATTCAGTCAAGGAATTGACAAGAATAACACTAAACTACTAACTGATTTTAAGATGTCCCCAATTGTTCAACTTTATTTTTATCCCATTGACATATGTATTCAGCATGTCATTTTTTTGGTATATAAAAAAATGATGAATACTGTCCATCTCTAATTGTATATTTCTCTAAAAGGGAAAACCAGTCTATTTTCTTCTAAGTAGTTACATAGTTTAAATAATTAATTTTTTGTTGACAAATTTCATAATCTAACCTAAAACTGCCACATTGTACTTTAATTATAACGTTGTTCTCCAATATGGATATGAGACTGGCTTTCTGAAACAGCTAGATATTTTAATAGCATGAACGTGTGCTTGTTTAGAATAAATCTTACTCATTTTCATTATAAAAATTAAGACATCTACATCCATTATTCACTGAGATTAATCCTGTGGATTAATATGTGAAAAATAAATATCCAAGAGAAAGTATTATGTTGCTAATGGCACAAAAAGAGCTGAATTCATAGGTAATTATGATACCATCAGAAGAGAACTTGACCTGTAAATTTGGTCACAAGCATGTATTTCTTTGATTGAAATCTTCTTAGGTAACATCAATGAGTTGTAAAATTTTATTAATTTAATAAAATATGCTGATTGCTTTAATAAACTTATCAGATGATTGATTTTGGAATCGCATAGATGAAACAAAGAATCAGTTTAAAGGCAAACAATTCAGTAAGTTTTCAGAAGGAGACAGCCTATATTGGAAGTTTTTGCTATGCTTAGGAGAAAGCCCCTTTACAAGGGGCTGAGGAATGGGTATGAGGGTGTGTATGGGAGCTGGTTGGCTGTGCCATGGCCATAACCTCCCCTACAGTAATGATCATTATTATTTTCATTAATTCACTTATAGTAATAAAATGAATATATCAATTAAGAATTCATTCAAAGCAATAAAATAAAAATAATATCTGCTTAATAAATTTGTGGTAAATGTTAAATGAGTTAATATGTGGAAAGTACTTGGAAGAGATGTTAGCACAAAGTAAAAATGTATTACTGTTATATATTTCAATTTTTAATAAATATCAGATGTTTATTATAGGCCAAATATTTTGCTAATCTTAAAGATAGAATGTTGAAAGTACAGTTTTGATTTCTGTTTTCATACAATTTACAGTCATGTGGAGGATACAGAGATTGAAATAAAAATTACATAAATAATTATGGTATTGTAACTGTGTTAAGTACTATGGAGGAGAGTTCAATGTTGCTATGTGAACCTATTAGGAAAAATTGGTGAAATAGCTAGTGTTCTGTTCCCATTATTAAACTTTGTGATATTAGATAATAATGACAGTCCCTGATTTCCTTGAGTTCACATCATTTTTTTGCTATGGCCATCTTCTTTTTTAACATGCTTAGGGTGGGAAATTTTATAAATCTCACCATCTTTATGAGCAAACACAATAAAGATTAATTGAGTAAATACTAGGTTCAGAGCACTATTCCATGTACTATAGGACTTTCAAAGATGAATAAGACATGGCTCTTATCTCTGAGGTGATCATATTCTCATGAATAGGGCAGGCTTATATACAATAGTCTAATACAAGGCATTATGTGAAAAATATATCTCTTTGCCTCTTCTCACTGCTTTTAAAAGTTTCTGGAAAATAGTATGCACTGAATTAATACTTTATATTAGTGTTAATAATGTCATCGTTGGAAAATACATAATAGGAACTGATACTGGGGGAGTAAGTCAGGTCCAAATTATAGAAAGATTACTATGGTGGTCAAAATCCCCCACTTCTCATCTCCACTGACACTCCAACCTTGACCTAGATGTTGTTATACAGTCATAATCTCTCACCTTGCCTGTTGCATAGTCTCCCCATTGGTGTCCTTGACTCTTAATGTGCATTCTTCCATGTTCAAAAAATAGAACTATTTAAAAAATATAAGTCAAGTTATATGATACTTGTGCTCAGTATCATCAATGGATTCCAAATTAATGTATAAGGAAAACAAACAGTCCTATTTTGTTCTAAAATGCCCCACAGATCTGTGTTCCCATTATTTCTCTGACCTCATTTTTTATTCCACTCTTTAATTTTTCTTGTGTTAGAATGGCCCCTGGTATTCCAAAAACACAGTAAAAAAAAACTTCTATCTCAAGTCCTTTGCCTCGCTATTCCACTACTCTGGAAAAACTCTACCCAAATATCAGCCTGAACAACTCCTTCATTTGGTCCAAGTCTCTGTGCAAATCTCTCCGTATCAGAGAGCCTTTACCTTATCATCCTATATAAAATGGCACTCCAAACTACCCTCCTTAAATTTTCAATATGCCATTCATCACCACCTAAAATATTGTATTCACTGTGTTTTACTTTAACTCTTCCCCCACCATAGATTATAAACTCTGTGACTGAAACCATAACTATTGTTTGCTACTATATTGTCAGCAGAACAGTGAGTTCTTGATGAATTTGGTTGAATTAATCACTTAAAGAATTGTCCAAATTTTATAAACTCAGGTTGCAGGTATCTGAAAGTTCTAGTCTAATCCCAAGCCATATTGATGTATTGCTTCCTATTTAAACCAGTAAAACATAGACATTAATTGCCCAATCATGTAGTCTATTTTAATTAGTATAATTTTGACAAGACTGATATGCTAGTTTTGTAATTACTTTGTGGGTTTATATGTATATGTTACATGCTTGGATTATAATAGAAATGCTAGATTTTAAGGATACTGAAACCTAAAAGAAAGCAGTTTTGTCTTATAATTTTTTATATAACTCGGCCATCATTTCTGTCGAAACAGATACACACACACAACCTCATAGACACACACAACATCATAGATGTGGTTTTACCAATATCTGTTTAAAGAAGGACACTATATTGTGTGTTTTTTATCTGTACTTTTTTTTTCATATTGAAAAAACAGCTTTATTGAGATAGTCAAACGCCATACACTCTTTAAATATAATTTAACAGCTTTTAGAATATTCATAACATTGTACAGCCATCATGAAAATCAATTTTATAATATTTTACCTGCACTTCTCATCTGTAGTCTAAGAACAGTTTTTCTCTCAGTCTACCATGGATTCACACTTTTATAACATAAAATAATTCATTGATATAGAAAAACTAAGATATGATTCAAGCCTATGTTTTAAATGATTAGATTCAAGAGACATACAATTTTCTGTAAACATTTGTTGACCTTTTATTTCAATTTTTGTACTTATCACAAACCAGAATTAAGCAATTCCTGGATTAGCCTTGGTACCTAGACCTAAATTTGGGTAGCACTCCTTTATATATTAAATCACCAGCACCTCTCTACAAAGTATTTACATTCCAGCTTTTGTAAGGTAAAAACTGACTATAAGAGAAGTTAAAGTAATACAGTGAAGACTACTTAATAGGAACATTTGAGGAAATAGATCATTCCCACTTCCTTTGATTTCATTACACCATGTTCTTCTGATTTGCGTTTTACCACTCTGATTTGTTTCTTTTCTGTTTCTTTCACTTCCTCTTACTTATCCAAATATTAGAGTATTGTTGAGATATGTTTTGAACTCTCATCTTTTCTACATTGAAATACACTTCCTGGCTTCAACTGCGAACTAGAAAACATTGATTTTAAAATGTACATCTAATTTCTGATCTTTCTGCAAATTTTCACATTTGAGTATTAATAATTTTTTTAAATATTATTTATTTTATGATGTGTTGACATCTTACAAAGACTGCTAGCCACGTAATGACTGCCAACGCCTGGGCTAGCAAATCCTTTGAGTTAGTAAAGGGTCAGCTTAGAACATGTCTTGTATATACAATCTAACCAATCTTTCTGCCTCTAAATCTTTGAGGATTTGCAGCACTGTCTTCCACAGTGGCTGAAATAATTTACACTCCTACTAACAGTGTAAAAGCATTCCTTATTCTCAGCAACCTTGGCAGCATCTTTTTTTTTTTTTTTTTTTTTTTTTTTTTTTTTTTTTTACATTTTAATAATAGCTATTCTGAATAACACTGCTTGGCTCCCTGGATTCAGCCCCCTTCCTGGGAGTATGTGTGGACAAATCTCCCATTTTGCCTGGGATCCTGGGTCCAGAGTATATAAAATACCTGGGATTCGGTGTGTGCCTGAGTAGCTGCTCTACCAGGAGTCCACACAGCTCTGTGTCTGGGACCCAAGGTTCTGGTGGTACAGGCTAAAGAGGAAATCTGACAAACCAGTTACAAAAATTCATGGGAAGCATGGTTTCCTGGGCAGGGTGGCACACTGACTTGCGACTTTCCTTGGCTCCTTGCTGCTCTTTGGTGGGCTGTTGACTGACCCTGCTTTTCTTCATTCTCCTGGGTTTAGTTGTTTGCCTTGTTAGTCACAATGTGAGAACCTGAATATTTTAGTTGAAGGTGCTGAATTTACTCACTCCTTTGATTTTGCTCCATAGGTGCTGCAGAACACAACTGCTTCTCATCGATGATCTTGGCCCCTTCCCCTTCCCATTCCTCTTCCCCTTCCCCTTCCCCTTCCCCTACCCTTCCCTTTCCCTTTCCCTCCCTTCCCTTCCCTTCCCCTTCCCTTTCTCTTCTCTTCTTTTCCTATTCCCTTCCTCTTCCCTTCCCTTCCTCTTCCCTTCTCTTCCTCTTTCATTTCCCTTCTTCTTGCTTTTCCCTTCCTCTTCTTTTTCTGTTTTCTTCTTTTCCTCTTTTCCTTTCTTTCTCTTCTTCTTTTTTCCTTTTTTATTTCAGTTGATTTTTAGGTACAAACAATGTTTTAGTTATACAGATCAATTCTATAGTGGTTACATCTGAACTTTTTGTGCACTGGTCACCCAATGCATAGTTTTTTATCCCTCATCCTCTCCAACCCTCCTCCTCATGAATCTCCAAAGTTCATTATATCACTCTGTATGCTTTTTCCTACCCATAATTTAGCTCCCGCTTATGCGTCAGAACATATGGCATTTGGTTTTCCATTTCTGAGTTACTTGACTTAGAATAATTGCTTCCAACTCAATCCAAGTTCCTGCAAAAAGCATTATTTCATTATTTTTATGGCTGAATAGTATTTCCTGACATATATACCACAATTTGTTTTTCCACTCATTCATCAATGGGCACTTGCATTAGTTCTGTATCTCTGCAATTGTGAATTATGCTGCAATAAACATGTACACGCAGGTGTCTTTAATTACCTTTTTTTCCTTTGGGTGGATACCCAGTAGTGGGAGTGCTGGACTGAATGGGAGATCTACTTATAGTTTGTTACGAAATCTTTATACTGTTTTTCACAGAGGTTGTGCCAGTTTACATTCCTACCAACAATGTATGAGTATTCTCTTTTCAACATATTGGTGCCAACATCTTTTTTTTTTTTTTAACTTTTTAATAATGGCCATTCTTGCAGGGTTAAGGTGGTATCTCATTATGGTTTTAACTTGCAATTTATCTGATGAATAACGATGTTGAGCATTTTTAATATGTTTGCTGGTCATTTTACATTTCCTTTTAGAAATGTTTTATTTATGTAATGTGCCCACTTTTTGGTGGGGTTATATTTTTTCCTTGCTGATTTGAGTTCGTTGTAAATTCTGGATTTAGTCCTTTTTCAGATGCATAGTTTGCAAATATGTTCTTTTATCCTGTGGGTTGTGTGTTTATTATTTATTTCGCTGTGCAGAAGCTTGTTCCTTTAATTATGTCCCATTTATATATTTTTAGTTGCATGTGCTTCTGGGGTATTAGTCATGAATTCGTTGCTAGGACAATGTCTAGAAGAGTTTTTCCTAAATTATCTTCCAGAATTTTTATTGTTTCAAGTCTTAGACCTAAGTATTTGATCTATTTTTAGTTGGTTGTTATATAAGGTGAATGATAGGAATAGGGAATCCAATTTTAGTTTTCTACATGTAGCTACCAGTTTTCTCAACCATTTATTAAATAAGGTGTCCTTTCCCAAGTTTCTGTTTTTGTAGGCTTTGCCAAAGATCAGTTGGTTGCAACTACTTTGCTATATTTATGGACTCTCTATTCTGTTCCATTGGTCAATGTATTTACTTTTATGTAATACCAACTTGTTTTGGTAACTAGCTTTGTGCTATAATTTCAAGTCCAGTAATGTGATGCCTCCAGTCCGTCCGTCCATCTATCCGTTCATCCATCCATCCATCCTTCCTTCCTTCCTTTCTTCCTTCCTTCTTATGATTGATTTTGCTATTTGGGCTTTTGTTTTATATGAATTTTAGTATAGTGTTTTATTCTATTTCAGTGAACAAAATGATGTTGGTATTTTGATAGGAATTACACTGAATCTGTAGATTGCTTTGGGCAGTACGGTCATTTTAATGATATTGAGTCTTCCAATCCATGAGCACAAGATGTGTTTCCATTTGTCTGTATCAACTATGAGTTTTTTTCAGCAGTGTTTTGTAGTTGTACTTATAGAAAACATTCACCTTCTTGGTTAAAACAGTCTAGTCATTTTTTTTTCTTCATTGCAGCTATCATTAAAGAGATTGAGTTTTTGGTTTGATTCTCAGTTTAGTCATTATTGCTGTTTAGCAGTGCTATTTATTTGTGTTCATTGATTTTGTAAGCTACCTGAGACTTTACTAAATTTTTTTAGCAAATGTAGGAGTCTTTGGAGGAGTCATTTTATTGTTTCTGTTTTCTAGAATTGCCTACTGCATCAATATTTTAAATTTTAAGTTCAATTATTATTACTGATTTAATCTCACGTTTTTTAATTTATCTATTTAGAGTTCCATTTATTTCTGATTCAAGCTGGTAGCATTGTATATTTCCATGCAGTCATCTATTTTCTCTAGATTTTCTGATTTGTGTGCATAGATGTGTTTATAGTAGTCTCAAGTGTTCTTTTGTACTTCTGTGGTGTCAGTTGTGATAAAAAACACTTTTTATATCTAACAGGTTTTTTTTTTTTTAATTGCAAGCTCGCAAATTTGTATTTATCTCATGGCTAAAATACTGAAGTAAAAGCTCCAGGATCTTTGTGTGTGTGGATGTGTGTATGTATATGTGTGTGGGTATGTAGATAGATAGATAGATAGATAGATAGATAGATAGATAGATAGATTTGAAGTCTTCTATAATAGACATCTATACTTTTATGTTCAATTGGGAATTAAATTTTAATTTCCCTCTAGCTCACCAGACTTTTTCTTTGTATCCTATGATGTACATTTTGCTATCTGATTTTCAGTTGAGTTGTTTCCTTTAATATGCAAATTTTAGACTATTTAGCTGACAACTGCTTAGGATAAGATAGAAAAAAGAAAAAAAAAGGAAATCTTTATGAATCTATAAGATGTATTTCTATTGACATGCTTAATATGTTTATATATTTAGGTGTTGTGTACACCTAAAAGGGTTTTAGTATTAAAATATACAGAAGGACTCTCATTAATTGGCTTAAAAAACCACTTAAATCAGATACTAAAGAAAAAAGAATAGTCAAATGCCTTTTCAAGTTCCCATGACTTAAGCAAAATCTTTACTAAATAAGCTGGCTTTAATAATGGTATAATAATATTAGAAATGTCTGAAGAATTTGCCAGCATATATTTCTGTTTGCATTTATTAATCAAACAATCATACTTACTTCTGCCAAATACTGCAAAGTGTCA
Source organism: Saimiri boliviensis (assembly GCF_048565385.1). Taxonomy (NCBI): domain Eukaryota; kingdom Metazoa; phylum Chordata; class Mammalia; order Primates; family Cebidae; genus Saimiri; species Saimiri boliviensis. The sequence continues at coordinate 93,513,637 of NC_133470.1, forward strand.
AAGTTTGGCATAGGGATCCCAAAACTAAACCCAGCCCAAAACACAATGCTCTTTGCTTGTGTAATCTTTAATAAATAAGACATTGGTATTGGTTTAACAAAAATAGCTAAATCTTAAATTTAGTAAGATTATCATAACTTCTAATATTGTGAATTTAAGTGGTCTAGTCCACAGGCAGTATGTTTTGTTATTGTCTTTGTTTTAAAGCTAAAATATAAACTAAGTTTCTCCCAATGTTAGTTTGGCCTATACCCAGGAATAAGCAAAGAAAGCTGGGAGGTTCAACATAAGATAGAATCAGTTAGGACAAATGTTTTTCACTATCTCAGTTGTAATTTTGCAACGGCAGTTCCATAATTTTAAATGGTGATTATCACAGTCCTCATAAATAATCTAGGTAAACAATTAAAATAATGAGGTAAATACAATAGGATAAATACTTGCAGACAAACTTATCATAATTTAAAATCTAAAGTTAAATTAAATAATAGGCTTATCTCTTTATTTGGATATTTTTCAAAAAAGGACTATAAATTGTTCTATTATATGGACACATGCACATGAATGTTCATTGCAGCTCTGTTTACAAGAGCAAAGACTTGAAACCAACCCAAATGCCCATTGATGATAGACTGGACAGGGAAAATGTGGCACATATATACCATGGAATACTATGCAGCCATAAAAAAAGATGAGTTCATGTCCTTTGTAGGGACATGGATGAACCTGGAAACCATAATTCTCAGCAAACTGACACAAGAACAGAAAATCAAACACCACATGGTCTCACTCATAGATGGGTGTCGAACAATGAGAACACATGGACGCAGGGAGGGGAGCATCGCACACTGGGGTCTATCGGGGGGATCTAGGGGAGGGAGAGTGGAAGGTGGGGAGTTGGGAAGGGATAACATGGGGAGAAATGCCAGATACAGGGGATGGGGAGGAAGGCAGCAAACCAGATTGTCATGTATGTATCTATGCAACATTCTTGCATGTTCTTCACATGTACCCCAAAACCTAAAGCACAATGAAGTATATATTAAAAAATATATATTTATAGGAAATTCTATCTAAAAACAGTGTTTCAAAAAATGTGAACAATTTTTTTCTAATTCAAAGCTGATTCATGTATAAAACAAGGTAAAATAAATCAGGAAATAAAGGAGATGTAAAGAAAGTTATAAAAATATACAGAATTTTATTGGTAAGAAATCTTAAAGATAAATAATCTCATGTGAGAAAGTATCTTGTATAATAAATGTAGACCTAGAGTGAAAAGACTGGATGTTTAAGAAAGAGGGATGTCCAAGACAAGAAAGTCGAAGTATGTCATGAACAGTCTGTGTAGGTCACAATAAGATTCATAAAAAATTATATGATCAAGTTATCATGTTATAATTTTTGTTTTGCTTAGGAAAAAACTGAGACTAATTTTAAAAAAAAAATATTTTATTGCACTTTAGGTTCTGGGGTACATGTGCAAAACGTGCAGGATTGTTGCATAGGTACATACATGGCAATGTGGTTTGCTGCCTCTATCCCTCCACCCCCATCACCTATGTCTGGCATTTCTCCCCATGTTATCCCTCCCCAACCTCCCTACCATCCACTGTCCCTCCACTATTCCCCCCAACAGACCCCAGTGTGTGATGCCCCCCTCCCTGTGTCCATGCATTCTCATTATTCAACACCCACCTATGAGTGAGAACATTACTGCTGTGTATCTCTCTATATGCACTTTTAAAGTATTGTTGACATTGAATTACAGGCTTTTGATTCTGGGGTCTAAAAAGGACACCAAGTTCTGTTAGATTTTAAACACTGCCAGCAATTAAAGCCCCAACTTCAGGCCTGGCAGGAGATGCCAATCAAGGATTAAAGATGTAAATTTAAATCTCCAAACCATAACAATCCTAGAAGAAAACATAGGCAATACCATTGGGGTTATAGACATGGGCAAATATTTTATAATAAAATTGGCAAAAGTAATTGCAATCAAAGCCAAAATTGACAAATGGGGTCCAATTAAACTAAATAGCTCCTGCTCAGCAAAAGAAACTGTCATCGGAGCAAACAGGCAACCTATAGAATAGAAAAACCTTTGCAATATATCCATCTGAAAAATGTCTAATACACAGAAGTGTATTTCTTTACAAGAAAAAATCCAAACAACCTCATCAAAAATGGACAAAGTATATGAACAGACACTTCTCAAAAGAAGACATTTTTGTGGCCAATAAACATGAATAAAGCTAAGTATCATGGATCATTAGAGAAATGCAAGGCAAAACTACAATGAGATATCATCTTACACCAGTCAGAATGGTGATTATTTAAAAAATCAAGAAAAAAAACAGATGCTGGCAAGGCTATGGAGAAATAGAAATGCTATTGCATTGTTGGTTGAAATTTAAATTAGCTCAACCATTGTGGAAGACAGTCTGGCAATTATTCAAGGACCTAGAACCAGAAATACAATTAACCCAGCAATCTCATTACTGGGTGTATACCCAAAGACATATAAATCATTCTGTTATAAAGATACATACACATGTATGTTTATTGCATCACTATTCACAATACCAAAGATGTGGAAGCAACCAAAATGCCCATCAGTGATAGACTGGATAAAGAAAATGTGGTACATATACACCGTAGAATACTATGCAGATACAAAAAGGAATTAGGTCATGTCCTTTGCAGGGACATGGATGAAGCCATCCTCCTCAGCAAACTAACACTAAAATGGAAAAACACACACCACACATTTTCACTCATAAGTGGAAGTTGAACAATGAGAACATATGGGCACAGTGAGGGGAACAACACACACTGGAGCCTGTTGGTTACGGGGCATGAGAAAAGGGAGCATCAGGACAAATAGCTAATTTATGCAGGGCTTAAAACCTAGGTGACAGATTAATAGATGCAACAAACCACCATTGCACACACATACCTATGTAAGAATCCTGCATGTTCTGTGCATATATTCTGATACTTAAAATAAAACAAATAAATAAACAGAGAAATAAATGACAGAAATGTGACCTGGGCAGGGTTCAACTCTGGGACTTTGCTAATAAGAATGTAAAATCAAACTCTTTTTAGATGGAGAAAAAAATGTCAATCAAAATAAACTGAATTAGTAAAATGCAGGGCCAGAAATAAAAGCTATTCAACCCTTCCAGGCCCAGGGACTATCACAGAAGAGGTGGGCATGTGAGTTTGTAAGGGACAATTTTGAGAGATAAAGTAAGTTCAGTTTCTCCATAAATTAATCATTAATATCAAAGACACATTGATGAAAGACCAGCATATAGGCCTGTGTCAAATGAACAAGGTTTTCTTGAAGAATTAACCAACTTCTAAGTAAAGCTTCAAAATTTTTTGAAGGCTTATGGAAGTTATAGCTTATGATGAAGATTAAAATTTTATGGATTGTTTATAAAATTTTGAAAAACAGATTTAATTGGCTTTATGCTGTCGTTACTGGGGCTTATTATTTGGAAAATTAACTATCCTCTCCCACATAATGAAGGTTTTCACCTTCGTTTTGAAATTCTTGAGTTATCACTTTGGTCACATGAATAACCTATTTTACAATGACCTGTGATATCACATGTTTTAAACTTTTGATATTTGACAAACTTTTCAAAATCAAATTATAAGTTATGTCTTTTTATAATATAATTAATCCTTTAAGACATTAGGATCCCTAAAGTATATAATGAACTAATATGATTTATTTAATATAAAAGTTAAACAGAAAACATTGTCAAATAGTAAATGATGTTTGGGTTACTTTGGGGTGCATATTGGTCAATTTTTATACTGTTATAGAAAAATATCCAAGACTGCGTAATTTATAAAGAAAAAGAATTTTAATGGACTCACCTCATGGTTTCACATAGTGGGAAGGCCTCAAAATCACCACAGAAAGCAAAGGAGGAGCAAAGGCGTATCTTACATGGTGGCAGGCAAGAGAGCATGTGCAGGGAACATGACCTTTCTAGAACCATCAGATCTCATAAGACTTATTCACTATCATGAGAACAGCATAGAAAAAACTCACACCCATGATTCAATGTCTTTCACCATGTCCCTCCCATGATACATGGTGATTAGGAGAGCTATAATTCATTATGAGATTTGAGAGTGGACACAGCCAAACTTTATAATTCCTCCTCTGGTCCCAACCAAATCTCATGTCCTTTCATTTCAAAACCAATCATGCCTTCCCAACAGTCCCCCAAAGTCTTAACTTATTTCAGCATTAACTCAGAAGTCTATAGTACAAAGACTCATCTGAGACAAGTCTCCTCCACCTATGAATCTGTAAAATGAAAAGCAAGTTACTTCCTACATACAATGGGAGTATAGGAATAGGGTAAATATACTTTCTCACAATTGGAGAAATTGGTCAACACCAAGAGGCTAAAGGCCCCACGCAAGTCCAAAATCCAGTAGGACAGTCAAATCTTGAATGTCCAAAATGATACCTTTTGACTCCCTGTCTCACAACCAGGTCATGCTGATGTAAGGGTTGGGCTCCCTCCACCTTGGTTAGCTCCACCCTGTGGCTTTTCAGGGTATAATCCCCTACCTGGCTGCTTTCACAAACTGTTCTTGAGTGTCTGTGGCTTTTCCAGGTGTATGGTGTAAGCTGTCAGTGTATCTATCACTCTGTGGTCTGGAGATCAGTGGCCCTCTTCTCACAGTTTCACTAGGTAGTGCCCCAGTGGGAAATATGTAGGGGCTCTAACCCCACATTTTCCTACTCTACTGACATAGCAGAGGTTTTCCATGAGGGCTCTGCCCCTGCAGCAAACTCTTGTCTGGTCATTCAGGTGTTTCTATACATCCTGTGAAATCTAGGTGGAGGTTCCCAAACCTCACTTCTTGACCTTTTTGCACACACAGGCTCAACACCACACAGAAGCCACCCAGGCTTGGGGCTTGCACCCTCAGAAACATGGGCCCAAGTTGTACCTTGACTCCTTTCAGCTACAGCTGGAGCTGAAGCAGCTGGGATGCAGGACACAAGGTGTCCTGAGGATACACACAGCAAGAGGTCCTGGGCCCAGACCAAGAACCCATTTTTCCCTCCTAAGCCTCCAGGCCTTGATGGGAGGAGCTGCTGTGAGGGTCTCTGACATGTCCTGGAGATATTTTCCCCTTTGGGAATTAACATTTGCCTCCTTGTTACTTATGCAAATTTCCGCAGCAGGCTTCAATTTCTCCTCAGAAAATTGTTTTTCCTTTTCTTTTTTTTTTTTTTTTTTTTTTTTTTTTTTTTGAGACAGAGTTGTGCTCATTGTCCTGGCTGGAGTGCAATGGCACAATCTCAGCTCACTGCAACTTCCACTTCCCAGATTCAAGCAATTCTCTTGCCTCAGCCTCCTGAGTAAATGGAATTACAGGTGCGTGTGCCACCACGTCTAGTTATTTTTTGTATTTTAAGTAGAGACAGGGTTTCCCCAGGTTTATCAGGCTGGTCTCAAACTTCTGACCTCAGGTGATCCACCTGTCTTGGCCTCCTGAAGTGCTGGGATTATAGGCATGAGCCACAAAGCCTGGCCTGGAGTTTTTATTTTATTATCTCATCATCAGGCTGCACATTTTTTAAACATTTGTGCTCTGCTTCATCTTTAATGCTTTGCTGCCTAGAAATTTCTTCCCCCAGATACCCTAAATCATCTCTCTCAAGTTCAAAGTTCCACGGATATCTAAGGCAGAGGCAAAACACCACCAGTCTCTTTGTTAAAGCATAGGAAGAATCACTTTTATTCCAGTTCCCAACAAGTTTCTCATCTCCATCTGAGACCACCTCTGCCTGGGCTTTGTTGTCTATATCACTATCAGCATTGTGGTCAAAGCCCTTCAACACGTCTCTAGGAAGTTCCAAACTTGCCCACATATTCATGTCTTCTGAGGCCTCCAAGTCTCTACGAAGTTCTAAACTTTCTTACATTTTCTTGTCTTTTTCTGAGCCTTTAAAACTGTTCCAACTTCTGCCTATTTTCCAGTTTCAAAGCCACTTTCACATTTTCAGATATCTTTACAGCACCCTTCAGTACCTCAGTACTAATTTACTCTATTAGTCCATTTTCATACACTATGAATAAATACTCAAGTCTGGGTAATTCATAATTTAAAAGGCTTAATGGACTCACAGTTCCACATGGCTTAGTAGGCCTCACTATCAGGATGGAAGGCAAAAGAGGAGCAAACGTACACCTTACATAGCAGAAAGCAAGAAAGCATGTGCAGGGCAACTGTCCTTTATAAAACCTTCAGATCTCATGAGACTTACTGTCATTATAACACCATGGGAAAAGCCCACCCCCATGATCCAATTACCTCCACAAGGTCCCTCCCATGACATATGGGGATTATGGGAACTACAATTCAAGATGAGGTTTGGGTGAAGACACAGCCAAACCATAGCATTCCGCATTTGCATAAATATGTTATTGGCATGTTTTCTAAATTTACAGGAAGCTACTATAATTGTGATATCACTTTGTATACATTATTAGTAATAATTATAATTGTTATGTTAAATTATTGTTTGCCACAGAGTTAACAAATATCTTTTTCAATTGTGTCTTTGACTTTGGCTGCCCTATATATTTTGCTGTCCATAGACAATTGTTGCCTTGTTTTGGTCATCCTTAGAAGGTGGTTTCATAATTATCTAAAAAACTCTATTAAGTACTCTTGAATGCAGGTTTCTGATAACTTCGTAGATTGCGACATGAGAATAGGAAAAAGAAAACTTTCATGGAGAAAGAAAACATGGAGAGCTGAAATGTTCAGGAATTTCAAGCAGAATAGGAATTAACTGCATGGACTAAACTAATAGAAGACTGAAGTACTCTTTTTGACTGTTTGCTTAAAACATTGCTGATGTTTTTTTCAGAGTCAAGAAAACATTTTCTTTGAGCAATTGACAGCTTTTAAGAATTCAGTATATTCCTATGAACAAAATTTGGAGTGTATTTATTTCTTTCTACCTGATTTCTCCAGAATTTGGAAACTATTTTTGAGTATTATTAAATTATGGTCATATACTTATTTGTTTAAGTGCAAGAATAATGTTTTCATTTGTAACAGGACACAGTTGGAGAAACTGGTTATTTTATCAAGGTTTTAACTAGACTGCTGTGTTTTCCTTTAAGGAATCAAACTTAATTTAGGGAGCCAATAAAATCCCCTTGGGACAACTGGCCTAATTTCTTGTCTACACAATCCTTGTGCAGTGTTTCTGACCTTTGGCAATTAAATAATGATACATTCTGACAGGCCCAGAAGCCCCAAGTTTTTCATGGGACCTCGAGAGGAGAGGAATTCACCCAACTCATAGGTATTTTGTGGTACAAATCCATGGCTGGGTTTGGCTATCAAAGTCTTATTGGAGTTATGGAATAAAGTTTCATCAAAGTCAATTTAAAAGCCTATGTAAAAAAAAAGTAGTTATTCTTGCTGCACTGTATACAAATAATCATGCCAAGTATAATAAAGCAAACCTGTCCTACCATAAGTTGTCTTCAGTAAAAATGGGGAAATGGAGAGACAAAAACTATGTTTCAAAAACTATAGTACACTTATTGTTATAGTTTTAACTAATGTTTTAAAATTTGTATTATTTTCTACAGTTTAGATCAAATCGTAATTTTGTTGGCTACAAGTCTTCAAAATAATATATTCATTTTTTTTTCTTTTTTCTTCTATTTTTCTTAATTTGGTGTCACTGAAAACTAAGATGTGGTTTCTTAAAGCCCTGCAAAATGAAGCTAGACAAGTTAAATTTCAGCAGAAAATAACAGCAACATGTTTGCCTATAGAAGCCATTTTATATCTGCCTACTGATGCATAGACTTCAGAGTAATATGGCCTATATGAACTTTCCATGATTTTTCTTCTGTTTTTAGTTGTTGTTATCCCCTTCCTCGCCCTATTTTCTTTTCATAGGGCATGAGACTTCACAACCTGCTAAAAATGAGCCTTTCTAATAATTTGGACCTACCCATCTAGGAATAAATCATTCTAGCCATGAGAGATCAGACAAAACCTGAGACTAAATACTCATTTTCTTCTTAAATGCTTTCTCCAAATATTTTTAAAAGAAAAGTGGGGGTGGGGGATGGAAAACGAAAGAAAAATCTTGGGGCCCCCAAATCACTGAGCTATAGGGAAATGTCAAACTGGGAACTGCTTAGGCCAAACCTGCCTCCCATTCAATTCAGTCACCCCTCTGCTCACTGAGGTAAATGCATATCTAATTACTAATTACCTCCTTTGGAGAGGCTAATCAGAAACTAAAAAGAATGACTTTGTCTCTTACCTACCTATGACCTGGAAGTCCCCTCCCTGCTTCAAGTTGTCCCCCCTTGGCTTCCAGTTGTCCTGCCTTTCTAGACAGAGCCAATGTTGGTCTTACATATGTTGATTGATGTCCGATGTCTCCCTAAAATGTAAAAAACAAAACTGTGCTTTGACCACCTAGGGCACATGCTGTCAGGTCCTCCTGAGGCTACGTCATAGATATGCTTCCTCACCCTTGGCAAAATAAACTTTCTAAATTAACTGAGACCTGTCTTAGATATTCAGGGTTTACAAGAGGTTATTTAATGTTTACATTGTTTCTTTATAATACTTACCCTCCAATCCAATTTACAATTAAGCATACTGTGCAAAACAATCATATAGTCATAAGTTCAAGATAAATCAAAAAAGAAAATAAAATCCTGAGAAAAAAAGTAAAATTCAATAAGGTTCCAGTGACTCTGGTAATACGAGAATCTGCCTCGTTGACTTCTCTGTTCCCTACAAAATGGCTTGTTAATTAACTTTCAATGGGCATATTATTAGACTATTTTAGTAAATGGTGTGCCAATATCCTGCAGAAGTCTCAACGCTAGCAATTTCACAAAGCTCTTCCTCACTTTCAGATCACCTAACCCATGTTACTATTGTCATAGGTGTTCAAACCGGAGTGACTCCATCTTAAATGTGAGATAGGAATAATGAGGCTGGTACTTGCTGGGTTGCATTTCCAGTAAATCAGGTATTCCTAGCCTCTGGATGTTTAAGGTTAAGGGAACAGACTGATGTTTACTAAATAGGCCCAGACTTAGTATCTTGATATCCTGATATCTTGAAAACAGAAGCATTCCTAATTTTGTTTTAAAGATAATCATATAAATTATTACAAAACATGGTAATTAAGGTATTTAGTTCTTTATCACAAACCATTGTAGCAGAGCACATCTCCCCATGATATATATATATATATATATATATATATATATATATATATATATTTTATCCCATATATAAGCAAGTTTTGTACCTAGAATGCACAAGTTCCTCTTCTAACACCTTACTCTGTATATAAAGTAGCTGTTCTTTCACCACTTTACTTTTTAATAAACTTGCTTTTGCTTTGCACAGTGGACTTGCCCTGAATTCCTTTTGGTGCGAGATTCAAGTAACCTCTCTTGGGTCTGGATTAGGACCCGTTTCTGATAACACTATTAAAACACAGAAAAGTATTTATGTTGCACCGTTCACATTACCTGAACTTGTTGGTATGTTTTAAGGCATTTCTTGAGATCACGCACAAATTTTTTCAATTGGCTTGGAAGGGAGGCAGTTGAAGTATGAAAATAACATATGAGAAAATATGTGATGGGACTGGTAGTGGCCTGGCAACTGTCTGCTAACCATTAGCATATGAATGGGTCCTGCTTATGTTGAGTGCTCTCCTCCCCATGTAAAGACTTATTATTTGACTTTCAGAGGTATCATAATTAGGACATATTAGCAAAATGGTGTTTTTGATATTGTCAAAAGATTACCATGATGCTGAGACTAGCAAAATATTGAGAATCAGCTAGCTTCAACAAGCCTGAAGTAAAGTTACAGATGCACATATTAGTTAACATTGCTTTCAGGAAAATGAGTAAAGTTAGATATTAGCCAGCTGTAAATGTATCATTTTAACAAATGCAAGTGATGTTACAGAGTTTTCAGCTGAACACATGCAGTTGATGTATTTATTAATATTTGAAGGTAGTTTTGAGACTTTGATTTTTTGAAGTTTGAAATGTATATTCATAAATTATTATTGACAAATGTGTATCTGTCTAAAATATGTGTTTTAACTAGTTTAATATTTATTAATGTAACTTTTGACTATACTATAAAAAGTCAAAGAGCACTAAAGTGCTTATGGAGAATAGCAGTCCCATGTGCCACCCCTCCAGAGCAAGCACTTTTTAATTTTATCTCTTGATTCATGTATTTGCTTCAAATTTCACGATAATAGTTTGATTGCTAGGTTCACATTTTTTCTTTGCATATAATAAGAATTGACTTCCTTTTTTGGTAGATGAGAATTAAGTTATCTCACTCTATCTCTTTTTCAATATTATCAATAAAATTAAACTTCAATTTTTCTTAAATTAATATTAACTGGTACATTTGTCAGGATTATGTAAATATTGCCCACAATTGGGCCACATAGGGTGCTGTAATTACATTTGCTTTTTTGTACAACTCTTTGTCATAGCCCAGTGTTAATTTTCCATCTTTTTATTGGCCTAATATAATTTAAACATTCTTAAATATGTTAGATCTGTAAAAGACCTTTAAATTTTTTTTTTTTTTTTTCAGGCATTCTAACTAATTTGCTTTCTTTTTCTTTCAAGGACTTTTTTTTGACATTCTCTGGCCTTCTTGATCTCAGCTGGATCTGGAGCTCTCTAAGGTGAAATTGTAGCTGACAATTATTTTCCTTATAAGTCTATATTAAGCTTAATATAAGCCTATATAAAGCTTATAAGGGGCAAACTGTATTAAGCCCCTATTCTTTGTATTGCTTACTCTTCTCTTTTCCTAATATACTACCTGATTTTATTAAACCCATATGTGGTTGGCAAAATTATCTGAAGGCCTCAAAGACTCCTGACCCTTTATTCTGGTTATTTATCTTGTCCCAATTATTCAATCAAATTCGTATCTAGGTACTGCTGCAAAAAGATATGGCAGATATATTTAAGTTTTTGAATCGGTCGATCTTAAGATAGGGAGATTACTTGGGTGTGTCAGGCATAATTACAAGAGCCCTTTAAAATCAAAACCTTTCTCTAACTGGTCATAGAAAAGAAAGAGTCATGAAGCACAGGAAGATCTCAAGTCAGTGTTGCTGGTTTGAAGATGGAGAAGGCCACATGCTAATGTATATGGGAATGGGGGAAGCCTCGAGGACATGAAAACAGGAACATTGCATCTACTACTATGAAAAATTGATTTTTGCCAATAGCCTCTAAACTGGAAAGCAGATTGCCCCTCAGAACTTTCAGGTAAGATCATTCTTTCTGGCTACATTGATTTCAGTTTAAGGAACCTTAATCAGAGAATTCAGCTAACTTCAGCCAACCCCAGCTCAGACTTCCCACCTACAGAAATTTGAGATAATAAATGGATGTTCTTTTAAGTTGCTAAATTTGTGGTAGTTTATTATGCAATAACATGAAACTAGCATGACATCAATCATCAATTTCCTGAGATAATTTATAATTTCTTAAATGCCTAAACCTAAATTTGATACTGTGTTTAATATCTTACTTTTTACATGTCAACATACTCCATATTTGAGTATGAAGATACATCTAATGGTCACATACTAAAATAGATTTATCAGGTGTGTTTGAGGTGAGTACCTTTATAATCACCTAAAATATATGGTGATGGGGTCTGTACAATGTTGATTCAACTAAAGATTACATGCCATCAAATGTACCCACACTGAAATCTAGGAAAAGTGGGAGCAGCATCTTGTAGATGCTGTATTATATTTTTTGTATAAATGTATTTATCATTTATAAATATCTATTTTATTCTAAACATCATGATATAACCTGTGAGGAAACAGATTAACAAGATTAAGTGTAGACTCTAGTGACCAGAATATACTTTCCCTCGATGTTTTAATAATTATGCAAGCTTTTTTCAAGAATAAGGAATGCATTGTATACACATACCTTCTTTCAAAAAGCTGAGCAGTGAAAAAAAATTCATCAAATAACGTATTCTTTTTACTCCATAATGTTAAACAATCAACTTATTCTTTTCCTTGCTAAACAACTTTTTGATGAAACTTAGTAGTTTTTATGTTGTGACTTCTGTTGCTTCAGAAATTAATGAAAAACACACTAGTCTCCTGAATAAGTCATCTCAGATAACTCCAAAAAATCTACTGAAAATAACACCTTGGTTTATATTGATATTTGAAATAGCATTGGATAAATAAATGCATAAACATTCTCAGTTTCTCATTACTCTAAATGGAAAAGTTGTAAAACCACTCTTATATTCCCCACAATGGCATATCTGTTCCATGAATGGTAATGAATGATTTAAGGTATAAACAAAGTTGATTATGTAGCCCTAGACATATAATAGAACAGAAGGCTAATGCTTATGTTGATTGTGTCCTAAGTAAAATCCATCTGTTTACTACTGAGGTAGCATGCAACTCAGCTTTGTTTGAATAGAACAAGATAAATACTTGAGGCTATCTATCTGATAATACAAAAGTGTAGGGAAACGTCATAGAAAAACTTCTATTTTTTAAAGAAACAGTCCCAGGCAAACTCTAAGTATTTACTGTCTCTCAAATTTGATCAACCTAGAAAAGCCACATGATAAGATACTTGCAAATCTTCCCATAAAACCCTAGTCAATGATCATGTACATACAAGTCCTAGAGACACTCATAGAAAAACAACTGATTATTAAATTTTATGTGGAAGGAATTGAGATTAACAGTTAAAGGGTAATTTATATTAGATGTTTTTCTTATAGGTTTGCAGATGTTATCATTTTGTACCATTATAAAAAACATAAAGCATAGCTTTGAAAATTACATTTTTGAAAATATGTTTCTAAAATAATCATTTATTTCAGAAGAAAATGCTTTGTTCATATTATAGTTGATATTTTCAATGGGGTGTTTTGATTAGCCTTGCTGAACTCTTCAGTATTTGCCAAATATCCTCCACCAAAAGTCATGCTTCTTTTGTCTATACATAGTTCTGTTAAAGTCTGGTAATTTTGAGACCAAGATCAAACAATATTTTATTTGTGAAACCTTCTGTAACTGCCGTGCTTTCCTCTGCACCTGACCATATTTGCTTAAATTTCTAATAGAATGATTATTTCCTTTTTCCTTGCTATGTTTTTAATGATATATATTTCCCTCAACTCTGTCAAATTGCAAGCTCCTTGAAAGCAATCATATGCATTGGAACCAGAACCTTCATACAAGACTCGCATAGTGGGGACTTCATAAATGTCCTGTTGAATTGCATCTTTAAAAAGTAATCCATGTCATCCATTAGCAAGGAAAGAACAATTAGTATATCTTAATTGAGGAACATTTGTTTCTTTAAAATGACCCAGGGAGAAAAAATTGGATGAGGCCCATAGTGTTCCTCATAGTCTTCTAAATGTAGCCACAACCAAGGGATTCATAGGTATAGCAAGAAAAGCTCTTGGACACTTGAGAGAGAAAGAGAAGGTGCAGGAATGCAGGGTTGAGGTTGATGATAATAAGCATATTTACAAAAGATAGAAATGTTTAAAACACTTAGACTGCAACTCTTTGAATTACTGTTTTAAATTTATGTATTGCTTACCAGAATGTTGTTCATATTCACATTCTATAATGTAGTATGTGAAAATAGTTTGTGAAATTCTAAGGTTACATTGAAATGAATTATATCATTATTATATTACCTAACTAAACACTGGCTTTGTAAGCATCTCTTTCTGACATCTTAACAATCAATCCCCAAACAATTTCTTTTGATTCTGCTCTTTAAAAGCACCAAATTATAGGTCTATGCTGTTTCATAGGCAAAAGGTCTCAAAGAAGTTATTAACCATCCTCTCACAGGAAAGACTGAAGAAATATCCCTTTGAGGTGATATGATACATAATAATTGGCTTGGTAATTAGGTTTTATATTCATGTAACAAAGTTTTTAGTAAAATATTTATTAGCATTTATCAGTACTTAAAGAAGAGTACTCTCAGTTTCAAGAAGACTTCACCATTGTATATAGCAAATCCCTTTAGAAACAAGGCAACCTACAACTCTTATTTTTTATATTAAAATAATATATAAGTCAAAAGCCACTTAAGAATTTACAAGAGTTATATTTACAAACAAATTCATACTGATACGCTGTTGCTTTTATGCATTTACAAAACACAATACATTTATTTAGTCTTCTATATGAAAATCCAGTTAAACTAGTTTATTATTAGAAATGTGTTTCAGGAATGGCCTGGCTTCCTTATAACTTAAAAACATAACCATTTGTCACCTAAGCTAAAAAAGTAGAACATTAATTGTTTTATTTGGAGGGAAGAGTAGCTTGCATGTTAAGAAACAATATCTAAGAGAATATAATCTTTACATCAGTGCTAAGCTCTGTTTCTGCATCTGGGAATTAAAGTCTGTAAAAATTGCTTCATTATAAAATGATACAGTGACTGAATGTCTACACAAGAAGAGAAAATGGAGTTCTAAAAAGCTTCTGTATGTGCTGAACAGTTCAGAGGACCAAGCAATCATTTTGTCAATCAACAGTTTTACCTATGCCAAGTTTCTATCAGCTTTTTGAGACACAGTTAATGCCTTTTTACATTTTAAAACATTTTTATTCTATTTTATTTTTTCAAGTTTTGAGGTACATATGCAGGTTGTTCAGGTTTGTCACATATGTAAAAACGTGCCATGGTAATTTGCTGCACCTATCATCCCATCATATAGTGTTAAACCCAGCATACATTAGCTGTTTTTGTTTCTAAAACTCTCCCCCAACACTCTTCCACAACAGGCCCCAGTGTGTGTTTTTCCCCTCCCTGTGTCCATGTGTTCTCATTGTTCAGCTCCCACTTACAAGTGAGAGAACATAGTGTTTGGTTTTCTGTTCCTGTGTTAGTTTGCTGAGAAGAATGGCTTTCTTGAATTTAATACAAGAGAACTTATCTCAAGAGAAAATATGGATAACCTCTTTTGTCAAACAATGAGAATTATGCAATGAATACAGGGTTGCATTCCAGATAGTCCAGGAAAGTTTCAACTTTATGATTTATTTGATTTTCAGATAATAGTTATCAATTTGTGTTCACTATATAGAACTGATATACCTCAACATTTCTCCTATTTTTTTCTATTAAATGATAAGAGAGCAGAATACTCAATTCAGAGACCAATTATTGTATGGAATAATTTTCTATTAGTAATATCAAAGTCATTGGTTTCATTTAATTGATTTTGTTGTAATTTTAATTTTGATTATTATTTTTTATTTTGTATACATTTAAAAGCCACAGATCATTTTTTGAAAGACTATAGGATATCATAATAAATAACTTCCCGAATTCTTTGGAAAATTTCCTGAACTCTTTTGTTCATTAGCCTACTTAATAAAGGCTGTGTACTTTCATAGAATTCATATATTTTATTATAATTTTAATCCTAGAATTTGGTCTCTCAGACTTCAATTAATGATTCCTGCAGAGCAGTAAGAAAGAGAGAACCTGCAATTTCACAAATTCATTGTTCTATTTGATGATTTGTTATAATCAAATAAGTATTTCTTTAAATTTACTTTTGTCTTTGAGATGGGGGAAAACTTATAAGTAGATAGGCAGTGATGGGACTTAAACCTTACTGTATACATTTGAAAAAATATATTTAATTGCTAGTTAAAATGGTTAGTATCCACAAGTCATGGGAGGGACGCATGGGACATGATAGAATAATGACAGTGTCTCCCATGCTGTTATCGTGATAGTGCGCTCTCACAAAATGTGACGGTTTTGTAAGCCTATGGTATTTCCCCTGATGGCACTCACTCTTTCTCCTGCAGCCCTGTGAAGAAGTGACTTCTGCCATGATTTCAAGTTTCTCAGGGCCTCCCCAGTCATGCAAAACTGTGAGTCAATTAAACCTTTTTTTCTGTGTAAATTACCCAGTCTTGGGTATTTCTTTACAGCAGCCTGAGAATGGACTAATACAGTAAATTGGTGCCAAGGTAGTGGGGTGACGCTATAAGGATAACTGAAAAGCTGAAAGTGACTTTGGAACTAGGTACAAGCAGAGTTTGAAACAGTTTGGAGGGATCAGAAGCAGACAGAAAAATGTGGAAAAGGTTGGAACTTCCTAGAGACTTGGAGGCCTCAGAAAATAGAAAGTTGTGAGAAAGTTTGGAACTTCGAGATTTGTTGGCTTTGACCAAAATGCTGATAGTGTTAAAGACAATGAAGTCCAGGTAGAGGTGGTCTCAGATGGAGATGAGAAACTTGTTGGGAACTGGAATTAAGGTGATTCTTGCTATGCTTTAGCAAAAGGCTGCCTGTGTTTTGCCTCTGCCTTAGAGATCTGTGGAACTCTGAACTTGAGAGATATGATTTAGGGTGTCTGGGGGAAGAAATTGCTAAGTAGCAAAGCTTAAAGAGGAAGAAGAGCACAAACGTTTAAAAAATGTGCAGCCTGGTGATGGGATAAAAAAGAAAAACCCATTTTCTGGGGAGAAATTCAAGCCTGCTGCAGAAAGTTGCATAAGTAATGAGGAGCCAAATGTTAATCACCAAAGGGGAAAATGTCTCCAGGGCATGTCAGAATCCTTCACAGTAGCCTCTCCCATCAAAGGCCTGGAGGACTGGGAAGGAAAAATGGTTTCTTGAGCCAGGTCCAGGGCCCCAGCTTTGTGCAGCCTTGGGCTGCTGTCCTCCAGACCCCAGAATGGTAGGTTAGCCAATATCTTGTACTGTGCACCTAGAAAAGCCACAGACACTCAGTGTCTTGAAAGCAGCCAGGAGGGAGGCTGTACCCTGCAAAGCCATGGGGTGAAGCTGCGCAAAACCTTGGGATCCCGACTTTGCATCAGAGTGACCTGGCTGTGGGACATGGAGTCAAAGGAGATTATTTTGGAACTTTAAGGTTTAATGACTTCTCCACTGGAGTTCAGACTTGTATAGGGCCTGTAGCCCCTTTATGTTGCCCAAATTCTCCCATTTGGAGCAGGTATATTTACCCAAAGCCTGTACCCTCATTGTACTAGGAAGCTAATAACTTGCTTTTGATTTCACAGGCTCATAGGCAGAAGGGACTCGCCTTGTCTCAGATGAGACTTTGCACTTGGACATTTGGGTAAATACTGAAATGAGTTAAGACTTTGGGAGACTACTGGAAAGTCATGATTATGTGTTGAAATGTGAGGACATAAGATTTGGGGGGGACCAGGTGTGGAATGACATGGTTAGGCTTTATGCCCCTACCCAAATCTCTTCTTGAATTGTAGTCCAAATAATACCCAAGTGTCCTGAGAGTGACCCAGTGGGATGTAATTGAATCATGGGGGTGGTTTCCCCTATGCTGTTCTCATAATAGTGAGGAGTGACTTCTCATGAGATATGATGGTTGTATAAGCATGTGGCATATCCCCTGCTGGAACACATTCTTTCTCCTGTCACCCTGTGAAGAGGTGCCTTCAGCCATGACTGTAAGTTTTCTGAGGCCTCCCCAGCCATGAGGAACTGTGACCTAATTAAACCTCTTTTCTTTGTAAATTGTCCAGTCTCAGGTATTTCTTTATAGCAACATGAGAATGCACTAATATACCAGTTTAAATTAGCAGACAATTTAAAATCAACTACCCCAACATGGTGGATTATATCTTTAGCCCAGATATTTCCTCTGAATACCAAGGACATATTTCAACAGGACTGTTCAAAATCTCTACTTGGATGTATCTAGGGCTTCACATGCTTAAATTCCTAGTGGATGCTATTATCATTAGCATCTTTCACAAGCAGTACAGTATTTTACCTTTTAGTTTATTATCCAAGCAGTAGCAGGACTGACCTTTTTTCTTAATTGCAAATTTAATCAAACATCATTATCATTTACAACCTTCTACAATTAAATAAACTCACATCACTCTGTGGTTAAAACAACAAAAATAAAAACTTTTGATCATGACCTCCAAGTACCTGTGGCTTCCATTTACCACTTTAGCTTCATTTTCAAATGTTTCCCTATGATTTCCACTCTAGTCATGTTGGCCTTCTCATATGCCCTTGTACTTGGAAAGTTCCTGCCCATTATGGGTTCTGGAATAGTGTTCCCTCTTCCCTTCCTCTTTCTCTTCTTCTTCATTCTTACCTTTTAGATGTCAACTCAATCAGCACAGTCACAGAATTTCACCTTCCCTGAATTCTCAGAGTAGGTCAAAATCACTCATGACATTGGGTTTTTCTCTTTGTGGTTATTTCATTAACATCTATATCTTCTTATGAGATTTTAAGTAATAATGTAAGGAATTGTGTCTTTTTTTTTTTTTTTTTTTTTTTTTTTTTGACCCAGAGCCTTGCTCTGTCGCTAGACTGAAGTCTGAAGTGCAACGGTGTGATATCTTGGCTCACTGCAACCTCCACCTCCCTGGTTCAAGCAATTCTGCCTCAGCCTCCCAAGTAGCTGGGACTATAGGCACCTACCACCACACTGAGCTAATTTTTGTATTTTTAGTAGAGACAGGGTTTCACTATGTTGTCCAAGCTGGTCTTGAACTCCTGACCTCAGGAGATCTGCATGCCTCAGCCTCCCAAAGTGCTGGGATTACAGGTTTGAGCCACCACACCTGGCCAGAAATTGTGTCTTTTTTTTTTCTAAAAGTTGTATCTAATTTCCAGGCCCAATGCTTGCTATGTAGCAGATTTTCAATATAACATTTGCTGGATGAATGAATTGGGGTTAACAGAAAGATGTCAGTCATTCTAAATGAAATCATTCTAAATGTAACAATAATTCTAAATAAAAAAATATTTAGTAATGATGTTTAATGAAATATTCTTACTTTATTTCTAAAACCTAGCTCCTAATTTTTTTTTTTTTTTTGAGATGGAGTTTCACTCTTGTTACCCAGGCTGGAGTGCAATGGCACGATCTCAGCTCACCGCAACCTCTGCCTCCTGGGTTCAAGCAATTCTCCTGCCTCAGCCTCCCGAGTAGCTGGGATTACAGGCATGCACCACCATGCCCAGCTAATTTTTGTATTTTTAGTAGAGACAGGGTTTCACCTTGTTGACCAGAATGGTCTTGATCTCTTGACCTCGTGATCCACCCACCTCGGCCTCCCAAAGTGCTGGGATTACAGGCGTGAGCCACCGCGCCCGGCACTCCTAAAAAATTGACACTGAGATGAAGAGGAAAAATATGTTTTAGAAATATAGGTTTAATCAGAAGATTTGAATAAAGCATTGTGGTAAGGAAGAAAGGGTTTTGGATAAGTCCAGGACAGCAATGACAGGTGCTAGATAATTTGAAGATGGAGGAATCCTAAATCAAACTCCACCTCTTTATTACTCCCTGGAGGCTCAGTTTCTCTATTGATGCTTACAGTGAAACAGCATCCTCTAATAGCTACATGGAATTTTTAAACCATTGAGTAATTTGTAGCAGCTTTCTATACAAGTTAGTGCTCTCAGTTTTCAGTGAGTAAGACAAGTTCTACTAGCTTCTGTGTTAAAATATAATTTTAGAAATGAGAATTCTGAAAACTTAGTGTTTGATGAATGTAAATATAGCCTAGCTGAATCTCTAAGACATTAGAACTCTGATGCTCCTTGAAGAGAAATTACCATTTTCTACAGAGAATTAAAATACATAGAGTTTAAAATATAATGCATTGGTGATTTTAAAAAGCCATCAAGAGAATTAAGTTAAAAATCAAAGATGAAACTGATGAAAGCCAGACCCCTGACTCACTGAGTACTCCTCTCCAGGGTAGTTAAGATACCTGGATAGCCAAAACAAAAGGCTACATAGGCTATGTTCAGAGGATGTGAAAATGGTATTTATTAAAAATAGGATCTTTCCAAATTTGATTTCCTTAGTAGAAGTCTTAGATTATTTCCCAGTATTCTGCTTTCATCTATAATTTCCTCTCAGGTGGCTACCTACATTAAATCAAACAAATGGTACTATAGTGTCACTGACTGAGAATTGTGAATAATTTGGGGATCTAGAGTTGCAAGAACTTTAATTCAATCAACATCAGTGTGCAAATATGCACACTGACTGAATTAGATTATGGTTCTCCTCCAGGTGGTAGCATTTAACCTCTGAAGGAGAAGGAAAATGTGATTTTAAACATTCAAGTATTCTGGGACTTCTTGAAGGCTGTGCATTATTGTGAAGTTTAGTTATATTAAGAAAGATATTGGTAATGCATTTGCAACTGTGATTTTTTAGAAACCTTGTAGAAAGAAAGAAGATATCAGTTAAAATGTAGATAAGAAATTTGGATGCATTTATAAAAATGGTTCATATTAAAATATTATTATATTTAATAATGCATCATTGTGAAGCTTGGTTTTAAATGTTGAAGTGGAAGAAATTACTTTTTATTATAGGAAATAGTTTTATTTTTCAGTTATTCCTTTATACTTAAATAAACACAGCAATTAAATTACACTTGAAGATATAATAAAAATAATTCTTGTCTTTGGTTAGATACTTAGGCCAAACCTAAAGTTTAAATGGTTTTCAACCTTTTAAATAGTCTTCGCCTTTCAAACTCTTGCTTTTACAAACATGGAAAATATTAGGAGGAAATGTCTTTGAGAATTACTATTATCTAGTGTGAATTGTGGGGCATGGTTAGTAAGAGAACTGAGCATTTAATTATAAGATAGCTGGTGATGGTAAGACAGGAGAATGGAAAAAATAACCATTAATATAATTATTTCCAAAATAGGGATCATTAAAATTTAAAATCAATTAATAAGCATTTTCACTCAAACTTCACATCTTATATTAATTAATTTTGCCTTTATTCTAGCTATAATAGTGTAATACAAGAGACTCTTTCTGAATAATAAAAAGTGGCATAAATGAGGTATGAGGTGCTGCCACAGCCTGCATTGGATTAACAGAGGATAATGTGGGACCCTGGCATCTTAGGACAGGATGACAGACCCAGGCTACATTCACCTAAGTGGAGATGAAAACACTAATAATTATAATCATTTGCTTTTAACAGATAGTTTACAGTATCTAGTGCGTTTCTCCAAGAAAGGCTTCATAGCAAACATTATAAACACATTGCAGTCCTGTGGGAAAGATTTACAGTTAAATCTGGGCTCACACTAAATCAGATTAACAGTTCCTTACTGGTCTCTAGACCCCCACCCTTGTATATATACCAGCTCGTCTCATGTCCTTACCAAATACAGTTTATTTTTACACCCTCAGAATTATAATACATATGCAAAGATTAACAAATAGAAAGTGAGCTGTAGGTTCTTACCCCTAGAGGTGTAAGTATTAATAATTAAGTTCAACATCCCTTTCTACTGATCTTCATGCCAGAACCCTTCTCAGTGTACTATTCCAGGAATCTACTAACAAAGGATGAAACCTCATATGTTGAAACTACTTTGCTATTGTGGGTCTATGCCAGTAATTTCAAGCCTCTTTGACTTCATAGCACGTGTAGGTAATGAAAAATGGGGGCCGGGCGCGGTGGCTCAAGCCTGTAATCCCAGCACTTTGGGAGGCTGAAGCAGGTGGATCACGAGGTCAAGAGATCAAGATGATTTTGGCCAACATGGTGAAACCCTGTCTCTACTAAAGATACAAAAATTAGCTGGGCATGGTGGCATACACCTGTAGTCTCAGGTACTCAAGAGGCTGAGGCAGGAGACTGGCTTGAACACGGGAGGCGGAGATTGCAGTGAGTCCAGATCACAGCAGCCGAGATCACGCCATTGCACTCCAGCCAGGGTGAAAGTACAAGACTGCGTCTCAGGAAAAAAAAAAAAAAAAAAAAAAAAAAAAAAAAAAAAGGAAGAAGAAGAGGAGAAGAAGAAGAACAACATTGTGTGTTAACAGGTAAGGCTGCCCATAACTAGAGGCCATGAATCTGTGGGCTAGAGTCTACTCATGAGATGCTATAGCTCCCATTTGCTGAGCTCTTACTGATCAAGGTGTTTGCAGTCTATCCAAAAGTAGAAACAATACTGGCAGGGCAGGGCAGGACAGGGCAGGGCAGGATCAGGATCAGACATCAAGTAAGGTTTTCTTTATTCTGTATGTGCTGTGAGTGAGCGTTATTAGCTGTCAAGCTGTCTTAATAATTGTAAGAAAGTTCACAACATCACGAAAAACTTATTTTCCAAAGCCATGGATTAGATAAAATAAGATCTTTGGATTCAATTAATCTGATATGGGTATGACAAAGCATTCTCTTTTCAAACAATCAGTTTGTCTTACAGATATCTGCAGAATTTCTACAAGCATATATTTCTGCCTATTCTAGTGCTAGTGATCCAATTATCTGGCTATATGTTAGTGTAATTGAAATTAGCTACAGTTTATATCCATCATCTTAGCCCTCATAATCACAAGCAATGTGGATTTATAGCAATTTTAACTTGGCATTTAAAAGGTATTCCTTTCAGTTTCTGCCTTCAGGTAAAATATACACTATATGGCTTATTAATTCCAATGTATTCTATACATTTTTGAAACTTTTTTTGAAATTGGTATTTTGGATCTGATACTAAAATTAGTTCTGACCTCAAATTTACTTGCATAACAATGTAATCTCTCCTCCATAACTTACGTCATATATGATCTAGAAGGGGAGATATTTATTAAAATAATTATCTCTTTCAATGTAGATAGTAGTTTTCAAATATACTGATGTGCTTTTCCTTATAATTTTTTGTATTCAGATTGAGCCACCCCCGCCAAAGAGCCACCCATTTATTTCCTGAAAGGAAGAGGTGTGTGGGTATATTAGAAAAAGAAAGCAAAGATAGATAGTTTAGTATTTAGATTTTGATTTCCAAAATAGGCCACAGTGGTCAGATGTGGGTATATTGGCTTCTTCTTCTGCATGGACACACTACAGAGGAGAGTTTGGCAGAATTCCCAGTACAGGGAAAGTCTGACAGTAGCCTGGGGAAATTGAAATCATCATAAAGTTGCCCCACATTAGTCTCAATCTGGAGCAAAAAGATGCCACAGAGGTGTTAACTTAGGAATGCCTGAGGAAGATGTCTTGGGTCTGCATTTACGGGCAGACTCAAAACAACCCTATTCATTCTAGGTTGACATGGAGAAAATAGCCAAGATATTTTTACCAGACCTCTAAGGGTTGGGAAAACTGGTAAATCAAAATTAGTCTGGGACTGATGAAAATAGGCCACCAAAGGGAGAGATCTCACGGTCATAGGCCATGGCAGGAACATGATCTTCAGTGACAAATATCATTTCAGTGTGGACTGTCACAGGACAGGAACAGAGATACCTCACTGAACTGGAGACCAGTAGATATTCAGAATACATTCTACAGTTCATGAGATTCTTCCCTAAGATACCAAATTTGACATAGAGAATAAGGCAGGCCTCCCGAAAGCAGGAAAGAGCATCCTGATAGGGAATTTGAATGTTGTATTAAATCTAATGTGTCAGGTCTATGTAAAACAAACACCAGATAAAAACAAAACAAGACAAAAAGTACTTCAACTTGAATAAAACAAATACTTTAAGAAAAAAAATCAATTGAGCTATAATTTACATACCACCAAGTGTATTCACTTTCAGTACAATTCAATTATTTTTAGTAAATTTACAGAGCTGTACAGCCATTACCAATCCTGTTGGTGAGGAGGAGTGGAATGGGGGCAGGGAAATTAACAATTAAAAAGAACTCCATTTTACAACCTTTCAATCACACACACACACACACACACACACACATATATATATATATATATATGTATACAATTATGCATATATACATAGATTATATTTATGAATATACATATAAACATGCTTTTCTATAAAACATTTATTTTTTCAATTATTCATTCATGTAATGATTTTTATACTGAGAAATACTGAGAACACAAAGTAGAATAAAATTGTCTTTTGGTTTAAGAATTTCATAGTTTGGTGTGCGTGATAGTCACAAAAGCAAATAATGCACATGATGATAAGGTTTTATGACAGATGTATCCCCTGGAATCATTTCATCTATTGCATACTGCTTACAGCCCTATGAAATAAGCCAAGCATTATGAATATCTACATTTATAGATAAAGATTCTGTAGACCACAGCAGTTATAGTAGCAAACATAGAAAATTAACCAGAAGTTAATTTTACACTCTTTGATACTTAAAATATTTATATGTATTTGGCCTTAAAGACAGTAGATCTCCTCCAACAAAATATAACACATTTTTTTTTTAATTGCATTTTAGGTTTTGGGGTACATGTGATGAACATGCAAGATTGTTGCATAGGTACACACATGGCAGTGTGGTTTCCTGCCTTCCGTCCCCTCACCTGTATCTGTCATTTCTCCCCATGCTATCTCTTCCCACACCCCCACCCCCCACCCCTCCCCCATTTCCCCCCAACGGACCCCAGTGTGTGGTGCTCCCCTCCCTGTGTCCAGGTGTTCTCATTGTTCAACACCCACCTATGAGTGAGAATATACGGTGTTTGATTTTCTGCTCTTGTGTCAGTTTGCTGAGAATGATGGTTTCCAGGTTCATCCATGTCCCTACAAAGGACGTGAACTCACTGTTTTTGATGGCTGCGTAATATTCCATGGTGTATATGTACCACATTTTCCATATCCAGTCTATCATCGTTGGGCATTTGGGTTGGTTCCAGGTCTTTGCTATTGTAAACAGTGCTGCAATGAACATTCATGTGCACGTGTCCTTGTAGTAGAATGATTTATAATCCTTTGGATATATACCCAGTAATGGGATTGCTGGGTCAAATGGGATTTCTATTTTTAGGTCCTTGAGGAATCGCCACACTGTTTTCCACAATGGTTGAATTAATTTACATTCCCACCAACAATGTAAAAGTATTCCTATTTCTCCACATCCTCTCCAGCATCTGTTGTTTCCCGATTTTTTTAATGAGCGCCATTCTAACTGGTGTGAGATGGTATCTCAATGTGGTTTTGATTTGCATTTCTCTGATGACCAGTGATGATGAGCATTTTTTCATATGTTTGTTGGCCTCCTGTATGTCTTCTTTTGTAAAGTATCTGTTCATATCCTTCGCCCATTTTTGAATGGGCTTGTTTGTTTTTTTCTTGTAGATCTGCTTTAGTTCTTTGTAAATTCTGGATATCAGCCCCTTGTCAGATGGGTAGGCTGAAAAAATTTTTTCCCATTCTGTTGGTTGCTGATTCACTCTACTGACTGTTTCTTTTACCGTGCAGAAGCTGTGGAGTTTGATTAGGTCCCATTTGTCTATTCTGGCTTTTGTTGTCATTGCTTTTGGCGTTTTAGTCATGAAGTCCTTGCATACACCTATGTCCTGAATGGTTTTGCCTAGATTTTCTTCTAAGGTTTTTATGGTATTATGTCTGATGTTTAAGTCTTTAATCCATCTGGAGTTAATTTTGGTGTAAGGTGTTAGGAAGGGGTCCTGTTTCTGCTTTCTGCACATGGCTAGCCAGTTTTCACAACACCATTTATTAAACAGGGAATCCTTTCCCCATTGCTTGTTTTTGTCAGGTTTGTCAAAGATCAGATGGTTGTGGGTATGTTGTATTTCCTCTGAGGCCTCTGTTCTGTTCCATTGGTCTATATCTCTGTTTTGGTAACAGTACCATGCTGTTTTGATTACTGTAGCCTTGTAGTATAGTTTGAAGTCCGGTAGTGTGATTCCTCCTGCTTTGTTCTTTTTGCTTAGAATTGACTTGGCTATGCGGGCTCTCTTTTGGTTCCATATGAAGTTTAAGGTGTTTTTTTCCAGTTCTGTGAAGAAGGTCATTGGTAGCTTGATGGGAATAGCGTTGAATCTGTAAATTACTTTGGGCAGTATGGCCATTTTCACGATGTTGATTCTTCCTAACCATGAACACGGAATGTTTCTCCATCTGTTTGTATCCTCTCTTATTTCGTTGAGCAATGGCTTGTAGTTCTTCTTGAAGAGGTCCTTTACGTTCCTTGTTAGTTGTATTCCTAGGTACTTTATTCTCTTTGTAGCAATTGTGAATGGCAGTTCGTTCTTGATTTGGCTCTCTTTAAGTCTGTTACTGGGGTATAGGAATGCTTGTGATTTTTGCACTTTGATTTTGTATCCCATGACTTTGCTGAAGTTGTTTATCAGTTTCAGGAGATTTTGGGCTGAGATGATGGGGTCTTCCAGATATACAATCATGTCATCTGCAAATAGAGACAATTTGATTTCCTCCTTTCCAATTTGGATACCCTTTATTTCTTTTTCTTGCCTGATTGCTCTGGCTAGAACTTCCAGTACTATATGGAATAGGAGTGGTGAGAGAGGGGATCCTTGTCTAGTGCCAGATTTCAAAGGGAATGCTTCCAGTTTTTGCCCATTCAGTATGATATTGGCTGTTGGTTTGTCGTAAATAGCTTTTATTGTTTTGAGATACGTTCTGTCAATACCTAGTTTATTGAGGGTTTTTAGCATAAAGGGTTGTTTAATTTTGTCAAAAGCCTTCTCTGCATCAATTGAGATAATCATGTGGTTTTTATCTTTGGTTCTGTTTATGTGGTGAATTACGTTTATGGACTTGCGTATGTTGAACCAGCCTTGCATCCCCGGGATGAATCCTACTTGATCATGGTGGATGAGCTTTTTGATATGCTGTTGCAATCAGTTTGCCAGTATTTTATTGAAGATTTTTGCATCTATGTTCATCATGAATATTGGCCTGAAATTTTTCTTTTCTTGTTGAGTCTCTGCCGGGTTTTGGTATCAGGATGATGTTTGTCTCGTAAAATGATTTGGGAAGGATTCCCTCTTTTTGGATTGTCTGAAATAGTTTCAGAAGGAATGGTATCAACTCCTCTTTGTATGTCTGGTAGAATACAGCTGTGAACCCATCTGGACCTGGGCTTTTTTTAAGTGGTAGGCTCTTTATTGCTGCCTCGACTTCAGACCATGTTATTGGTCTATTCAGGGTTTTGGCTTCTTCCAGGTTTAGACTTGGGAGGATGCAGGTGTCCAGGTATTTATACATTTCTTCCAGGTTTATTAGTTTATGTGCATAGAGTTGTTTGTAATAATCTCTGATGATGGTTTGGATTTGTGTGGAATCTGTGGTGATATCCCCTTTATCGTTTTTTATTGCATCAATTTGGTTATTCTCTCTTTTCTTTTTTATTAATCTGGGTAGTGGTCTGTCTATTTTGTTGATCTTTTCAAAAAACCAGCTCCTGGATTTATTTATTTTTTGAAGAGTTTTTTGTGTCTCTATTTCCTCCAGTTCTGCTCTGATCTTAGTTATTTCCTGTCTTCTGCTAGGTTTTGAGTTTTTTTGATCTTGCTCCTCCAGCTCTTTCAATTTTGATGATAGGGTGTCAATTTTCGATCTCTTCTTTCTTCTCATGTGGACACTCATTGCTATATATTTTCCTCTAGAGACTGCTTTAAATGTGTCCCAGAGATTCTGGTATGTTGTGTCTTCATTCTCATTGGTTTCAAAGAACATCTTTATTTCTGCCTTCATTTCATTGTTTATCCAGTCAACATTCAAGAGCAAGTTGTTCAGTTTCCATGAAGCTGTGTCGTTCTGAGGTAGTTTCTGCATTCTGAGTTCTAACTCGATTGCACTGTGGTCTGAGAGACTGTTTGTTATGATTTCTGTTCTTTTGCATTTGCTGAGGAGTGATTTATTGCCAATTATGTGGTCAATTTTAGAGTAGGTATTATGTGGTGCTGAGAAGAATGTATATTCTGTGGATTTGGGGTGAACTGTAAATGTCTATCAGGTTTGCTTGTTCCAGGTCTGTATTCAGGGCCTGAATATCCTTGTTGATTTTCTGTCTGGTTGATCTGTCTAATATTGACAATGGGGTGTTAAAGCCTCCCACTATTATTGTGTGGGAGTCTTAGTCTCTTTGTAAGTCATTAAGAACTTGCCTTATGTATCTGGGTGCTCCTGTATTGGGTGCGTATATATTTAGGATCGTTAGCTCTTCTTGTTACAGTGATCCTTTTACCATTATGTAATGTCCTTCTTTGTCTCTTTTGATCTTTGTTGCTTTAAAATCTATTTTATCAGAGATGAGAATTGCAACTCCTGCCTTTTTTTGCTCTCCATTTGCTTGGTAGATCTTCCTCCATCCCTTTATTTTGAGCCTTTGTGTATCCTTGCATGTAAGATGGGTTTCCTGGATACAGCACACTGATGGGTTTTGGCTTTTTATCCATTTTGCCAGTCTGTGTCTTTTGATTGGGGCATTTAGTCCATTGACATTTAGGGATAGTATTGTTATGTGTGAATTTGATACTGTCATTTTTATGCTACCTGGCTGTTTTGTTGGTTAGTTGATGCAGATTCTTGATTGTGTTGATGCTCTTTTACCATTTGGTATGTTTTTGGAGTGGCTGGTACTGGTTGTTCCTTTATATGTGTAGAGCCTCTTTCAGGAGTTCTTGTGGAGCAGCTTTGGTGGTGATGAAATCTCTGAGTGCTTGCTTGTTCACAAAGGATTTTATTTTTCCTTCACTTATGAAGCTTAGTTTGGCTGGATAGGAGATTCTGGGTTGAAAGTTCTTTTCTTTAAGGATGTTGAATATTGACCCCCAATCTCTTCTGGCTTGTAAGGTTTCTGCTGAGAAATCTGCTGTGAGTCTAAAGGGCTTCCCTTTGTGGGTAACCCAACCTTTCTCTCTGGCTGCCCTTAGCATTTTCTCTTTCATTTCAACCCTGGTGAATCTGACGATTATGTGCCTTGGGGTTGCTCTTCTTGAGGAATATCTTCGTGGTGTTCTCTGTATTTCCTGGATTTGAATATTGGTCTGCCTTGCTAGGTTGGGGAAGTTTTCCTGGATAATATCCTGAAGAGTATTTTCCAGCTTGGATTCATTCTCTTCATCACATTCAGGTACACCTATCAGACGTAGATTAGGTCTTTTCACATAGTCCCACATTTCTTGAAGATTTTATTCATTTCTTTTTGCGCTTTTTTCTCTGTTCTTGCCTTCTCTTTTTATTTCATTGAGTTGATCTTCGACCTCTGATATCCTTTCTTCTGCTTGGTCAATTCGGCTGTTGAAGCTTGTGCATGCTTCACGAAGTTCTCGTGTTGTGTTTTTCAGCTCCATCAATTCACTTATACTCCTCTCTATGCTGTCCATTCTCGTCAGCATTTCGTCCAATCTTTTTTCAAGGTTCCTAGTTTCTTTGCGTTGGGTTAGAACATGTTCTTTTAGCTCACTGTAGTTTCTTACTACCCACCTTCTGAAGTCTGATTCTGTCATTTCATTACCCTCCTTCTCCATCCGGTCTGGTTCCCTTGCTGATGAGGAGTTGTGATCCCTTTTAGGAGGAGAGGTGTTCTGGTTTCGGGAGTTTTCATCCTTTTTACGCTGGTTTCTTCCCATTTTTGTGGGTTTATCCACCTGTTGTCTGTCTCTGTCCCAGGGAATTGGATCTTTATGAGTTTCCATTGCACTACTGCCTTTTTTGATTTTTCTTTCAGGTCTGACCGGCCCAGCTAGCAGCAAGCCTAGCCACTGCCTGCCCGCAGGGGCTTTGCTGAGCTGCTGTGGGCTCCGCCCAGCTGCCCTGAGCTCTTCCCTGTAGTCCTTTTTATATGGGTGTAGCTAGAACTGTCTTGGCAATGGTGACCCCGCCTCTGTTATGGCGGACTCTCTCTGTTGTGGCAGGTTGCCTCGGCAATGGCGGGTTGCCTCGGCAACGGCAGCCTGCCTCCTTAGTGGTGGAGAGTCTCAGTAATGGCGGAAGCCCCTCCCCCACTGAGCCGGCCAGTCCTGGTTCAGCTGTGCTTGGTTTGAAGGGCTCAACCCAGAGGGTTTCCAATTACTGTTTTTGTTTTCGTTGTTGTTGGGGGTGGAGGGGTGGGAACAAGGGAGCCTGATCACCTGGCTCCCTGACTCAGAGTCTTTTCTTTTAAGTTGAATGACCCTGCGTTCGGCTCGCTTGTTGAAAAGGCGCCGGGATCTCCCGTGCTGCGACTCACGGAGTCGGCTCGAACTGCGGCGCCGGCTCCTGGCGGATTTTTTGCCTAGGAATCTCCTGGCCTGACTCGCTATTTCAGATGAATGGGCAACTCTGCCATCTCAGGGCTCTGCTCGCCAGCTAAGAGGGCTCCCAGACCAGTGGCTTTTGTACGGAGAACCGGAGAACCGCAGCAACAGGGAGTGGTCACAGCAGCCACGCGGGCGGAATCAGCCCCGTGGGGGCCAAAACAGCTGCACCGGCTGGGACTGCGACGCTGGCGACCCTTCTGCCTGGGTATCTCCTGGTCTGTGGGCAATAAGAGTTTGTCTGGAAATGCGGCGTCCACTAACCCTCTGCACTTTCACTGGGAGCTGAAGTCCTGAGCTGTTCTTAGGCGGCCATCTTCCCTGTGATTATAACACATTTTTTACAAACATTACTGAGGCATGCTTTCTTTCATTTTTATGGAATTTGCTATTATTTTTCAACCTGCAGGAATCTATTCAGTACCCACTCTGCCAAGTACTGTGTTAGCTATTGTGGTACCTTCAGGATTAGAAATTCCTTTGCTATTATCAGTTGTTATAGAGTGATGTTGAATTGCAGGAATGTGAGAATTTGGCCTCCTTACTGACTAGAAAGATTATTAGGAAACTTTCCAACCTGTTGGAGGCAAATGAGGGCTAATGCAAAAAGTTGACTTAGAAAAAGCTTTATTCCAATTCCAGCGTGGCCATATTCTAGTTGTGTGGAGTTCAGCAATTTGCTTTGTCTCTCTAAGCCTGTTTTTGCTGTTGTAATGGCAATAGAAATAGCTATCTAACAGATACAAATTAAATATTAAACAATAAAAGTGCTCTTTATTGTACCTTCCTCATAAGAGATACCTTTTGATCATTTTAATGCATTAGTACACCTAAATCACTGGCATATATTTCTGAACCCTCTGAGCTGTATATTGTGCCTTGATTTAAATATATATATATATATATATATATATATATATATATATATATATATAACCTGTAGCCCTAGCACTTTGGAGGCTTAGGTAGGAGGCTGGCTTGAGCCCAGAAGTTCAAGACCAGCACTGACAACATGGT
This sequence comes from Saimiri boliviensis, assembly GCF_048565385.1. Taxonomy (NCBI): domain Eukaryota; kingdom Metazoa; phylum Chordata; class Mammalia; order Primates; family Cebidae; genus Saimiri; species Saimiri boliviensis. The sequence continues at coordinate 93,544,806 of NC_133470.1, forward strand.
GAAAACCCATCTCTATAAACAATACAAAAATTAGGAGGGTGTGATGGCACGTATCTGCAGTGCTGGCTGCTCAGGCGGCTGAGGTGGGAAGATCGTCTGAGCCCAGGGAGGCTGAGACTGCAGTAAGCCATGATTGTACCACTGAACTGTGGCCTGGGTGACAGAGTGAGACCTTGTCTCAAAAAATAAAAGTACTAGTATAAAATAATGATGCAGTCCCTGCCTTCTGATAGCCTACATTTGGTAAATTGGAAAAAAATTGTGGGTATGAAAAAGAAAACAAGTTATATGAGTCACTTAGAAGTATAGATCTTATAATATGGGTAAAATGACCTGCTGCCAAGTTTAAGGTGAATAGTTTACCATACTGTTTTATTTTCCATAGTCTAATCTGAAATGTCTGCACTAAGGTCAGAGATCCAAATATTAGCTTTCATTACTCAATAGATAGATATATTAAAGAATGCCACTTGGCCCACGGGTAAAACAGAGTTTTTACAAGTCTAAACATTGGCCCCTACATTTGGGGATAACTGGGTCTGCAAACTAGCTGCTAGCTTGCCTTGTAATGTAGTAGGAGCTCCAGGTGAAGAGCACAAGTGAGCTTCAACATTTATTCATTCTCCTCTTGCACTGGGGAAACTTGCTCCAAGGGGTTAGAGTCAAATTCTTGTCATCTAACCAATCAGATGAATCACTCCTGCTCACATAGGGAGAAGCTTGTGAGAGGTGGAGGAAGAGCAACAATTTCTACCAACAGAAATTATTTTACACCCTGATACTAGGTGTGAAAGGAGAGAAAAGGAGAGTTTCACTCTACTCATCTGAGGGATAAGCATGATAATAATTAAATAAGGGGCCAGGTGCAGTGGCTCAAGCCTGTAATCTCAGCACTTTGAGAGGTCAAGTCTGGCAAATCACAAGCTCAGTAGATCGAGACCATCCTGGCCAACACGGGGAAACCCCATCTCTACTAAAATACAAAAAATTAGCTGGGTGTGGTGGTTCACACCTGTAGTCCCAGCTACTCAGGAGGCTGCGACAGGGGAATAGCTTGAATGTGGGAGGCAGAGGTTGCAGTGAGCTGAGACTGTGCCACTGCACTCCAGCCTGGTGACAGAGCAAGACTCTGCCTAAAAAAAAAAAAAAATAATAATAATAAAAAATAAATAAATAAATAAGGATATATATAAAACACTGAGCACACTGCTGCCCAGCCCATATATTATCTGCTCAGTTAAAGGTCTCATCTCTGGGGAAGAAGGGATTGCTGTGGGCTGTAGGAACAGTGAGGGCCTCAGAGAAGTCATACTTTGAACTGATGAGTCAAACCTTGAGGAAAATGTCAACATAAAGAGCTTTTCCTGTATCTGTCAAGAGATTTAACCTCTCCAGTCTCAGAGCTAATTAAGGGGCTTGAACTAGTGGCCTTGGGTCAATTTTGAGCTCTAAAATCAAGAGGTAGCATTTTTATTGTGTTACCTGACACTGATTGGACTAACTTCCCCCTCCGACACACACTAGTAGTGTGGCTGGGCCTCCCTAAATAGCTTGTGATTCTTCTTCCACAGCCTGGTGTTTGAGTAGGACCTGTTCCACAACTGAGCAGGTGGATATGCTTCTGATCATATGTGCTGAACAACTTAGCATTTATTTAATTCGCATTTCTTACAGTGTTCTTAAATTCCTTGACTCTTAACTAGAATAGCAGAAGTCAAGAGGGAGTACTTCTTTGATTGTCTCTACCCATTTCAAAATGCCATGAGTTAAAAAAGGGGACTGTCTGAAACCAGAGGAGCTTCTGTACTGTTTCTGACTGAGAAGTAAAGATCAGAGCTGAGCCTCAGGTATGAAATTATTTTCAGTCTCTGGCTTGCTCAGCCTTCAAGTTCTGTTCACATCATTCCTTCTCAGACTATTAACAGAAGGAAAAGCTGAGGTAGGTTTTTTTTTTTTTTTAATATTTTATTGCATTTTAGGTTTTGGGATACATGTGAAGAACATGCAGGATTGTTGCATAGGTACACACATGGCACTGTGGTTTGCTGCCTTCCTCCCCATCACCTATATCTGGCATTTCTCCCCACGTTATCATATTATCCCTCCCCAACTCCCTACCCACACTGTCCCTCCCCAGTTCCCCCCAACAGACCCCAGTGTGTGATGCTCCCCTCCCTGTGTCCATGTGTTCTTTTTTCAACACACGCCTATGAGTGAGAACATGTGCTGTTTGATTTTCTGTTCTTCAGTCAGTTTGCTGAGAATGATGGTTTCCAGGTTCATCCATGTCCCCACAAAGGACACAAACTCATCCTTTTTAGTGGCTGCATAGTATTCCATGAGGTTTATGTGCCGCATTTTCCCTGTCCAGTCTATCATCGATGGGCATTTGGGTTGGTTCCAGGTCTTTGCTATTGTAAACAGTGCTTCAGTGAAAATTCGTGGGCATGTGTCCTTATAATAGAATGATTTATAATCCTTTGGGTATATACCCAGTAATGGGATTGCTGGGTCAAATGGAATTTCTATTTCTAGGTGCTTGAGGAATCGCCCCACTATCTTTCACAATGGTTGAACTAATTTACACTCCCACCAACAGTGTAAAAGTATTCCTATTTCTCAACATCCTCTCCAGCATCTGTTGTCTCTGGATTTTTTTAATGATCGCCATTCTTACTGGCATGAGATGGTATCTCAATGTAGTTTTGATTTGTGTTTCTCTAATGACCAGTGATGATGAGCATTTTTTTCATGTTTGTTGGCCTTATATATGTCTTCTTCTGAAAAGTGTCTGTTCATATCCTTTGCCCACTTTTGAATGTGATTTTTTTTTTTTAACTTGTAAATCTGTTTTAGTTCTTTGTAGATTCTGGATATTAGCCCTTTGTCAGATGGGTAGATTGCAAAAATTTTTTCCCATTCTGTTGGTTGCTAGTTCTCTCTAATGATTGTTTCTTCTGCTGTGCAGAAGCTCTGGAGTTTAATTAGATCCCATTTGTCTGTTTTGGCTTTTGTTGCGAGTGTTTTTGGTGTTTTAGTCATGAAGTCCTTGCCTATGCCTTTGTCTTGAATGGTTTTGCCTAGGTTTTCTTCTAGGGTTTTTATGGTGTTAGGTCTTATGTTTAAGTCTTTAATCCATTTGGAATTAATTTGAGTGTAAGGTGTCAGGAAGGGGTCCAGTTTCTGCTTTCTGCACACTGCTAGTCAGTTTTCCCAACACCATTTATTAAACAGGGAATCCTTTCCCCATTGCTTGTGTATTTTGTTTCTATTTTGTTTTTAAATAAAGTACAAACAGAATGAGCAGAATATAAAACTGCTGCTGAATGCACAAGGAACCATCGTATCAAAGGTCCTAAGAGTCAGTAATGGAGTACGATTTGTTGTTCTCCCATGAGGAGTATTGCTGATTTGCTCAGGGTCTCAGGATTCTTCCTAGGATTGTAGATTGTGTACACGTCAGAGTGCTGGCTGCCTCAATCAGAGGCAATGTAGGCATTTCAAAGAGTTTTCAGTTTATGTGTCAGCAATTGCTGAAGACTCACCCTTTAAAGTGCATATATTACTAATGCTCTGTTTCTGCTCTTAATTGCTAATTATACAATCTGTGTAAATGCAATATATGTGACTCCTACAGTTCTGCAAATGTCTGCAGCTGCTTATACACTCAAAGCCTAATGCAGCTGTCCTAGAGGTAGTTTATGTGATTCCCTGAAAGGACAAATTCCATTTTGAATGCTGTTTGGAAGTTTCTTCCTGCATCATCCAAAAGTCACTTACATTATGGTTGCTTTCTTCCTGTTTAACATGACTTGTCTTCCTGGATAAAGGGAGAAATTGTCATTTTGCTGTTCCTTGCTCACTTAAATGTGAATTACACAAGGTTTTTTAAATTTCATTTCCTCTCAGGAAATGTTTTAAAATACCTAATTTATTTCTTTTGGTATCCATCCAGAAAAGTATATTTAGCTATTTTAAATGCATTGCTTTTATAGAATGTGATTTTTTTTCTTGAGAGTCTTATTTCATTGAGTATAAAGCTCCTTTTATATTTCCTGCACATTGTTATAAACATTAGTACTTTCCCACACCCTGAGTAATTAAAATGACCATGAGTGTTTATCAGAACTTGAGCATATGATTAATTGGCTTAAGCCCTGATGACATACCCTGTGGTAGCCTAACACACTCTTCAAGATGTTCACCAGTTCATGGAGATATTTTAGTGATCACCACTGACATGGGAATCTTGCTTCTATGAGTCCTGACTCTGTTCCTTCACAGTATCAATTCAAATATGTAACACAGCTTCTCTCTTGGTTTTCATGAAACATGCCACAAACTCTTTGGAAATGCAGAGTTTATTCAAGGTTTGAGAATGATAGAGATTGAGAGAAAGAATTTGCATTTTCAAAGTACCAAAAAGCTTAATTTCAGCATTAGATATCTGCATTCTAAAAATGCTCACCAACCACCCGTCTCTGGAGTATTTGCATAGACATTTTCATTCCATGCAGTTTCTAACCTCACACCATCATGCAATACTGGCTACTTACTCTTTTCTTCCTCTTCCCATTTCTCATACCCTCCATTCAGGATTGCATGGAGAAATCCAAATTGTTTGCCTCATGTTAGACAGGTGTATTTGTCTCCCTCACCCTTGATTCTCAAGCCTACATATCCAAACCCATACAGCTATGCAGATATGAAGAAATAAATTTCTAAGTAGAAATAGACAGGATTCATCTTTTTAGAGGGGACTTGTAGTTATAAGAATTATTTTTCCTTTGCTGTTACACCTGTATCAACTGTTGGTTGTGAGTTCTTTTATTCATTCAACAAATATAGCTGCCTTCTTATTCCCTATATCCACTGGATTCACATCTTTGGATATAATTAACCTGAATTGAAAATATTTAAAAACTCCAACAAAATAGTAATTACAACATTAAAAAATAAAGATTATAAATGATAGAGCATAATAACTATTTAAATAGCATTTACATTGTATAAGGTATTATAAGGAATCTAGAGATGATTAAAGTATACAGGAGAATGTGTGCAGGCTATTTGCAAATACTACAGCATTTCATATAAGGGACTTGAACATTCATAGCTTTTGGTATCCACAGAGATCCTAGAAAAAATCTCCCATGGATAATGAGAGATGACTGTATTGTTAAATTATCTTTTTAAATTTTTATTATACTCTAAGTTCTAAGATACATGTGCAGAATATGCAAGTTTGTTCCATAGGTAGACATGTGCCATGGTGGTTTGCTGTCCCCATTAACCCATCATCTACATTAGGTATTTCTCCTAATGCTATACCTCTTCTAGCCTCCTATTCCCCCGACAGTCCCTGGTTTGTGAAGTTCCCCTCCCTATGTCCATGTGTTCTCATTGTTCAACTCCTACTTATGACTGAGAATATGTGGTGTTTGGTGTTCTGTTCATTTGCTGAGAATGATAGTTTCCAGCTTCATCTATGTCCCTGCAAAGGACATGAACTCATCCTTTTTTATGGCTACATAGTATTCCATGATGTATATGTGGCACAGGTTTTTTATCCAGTCTACCACTGATGGACATTTGTGTTGGTTCCAAGTCTTTGCTCTTGTAAACAGTGCCACAATAAACATGTGTGTGCATGTGTCTTTATAGTAGAATGATTTATAATCCTTTGAACATATGACCAGTAATGGGATTGCTAGGTCAAATGGTATTTCCAGTTCTAGATTCTTGAGGAATTGCCACATTGTCTTCCATAATGATTCAATTAATTTACACTCCAACAGTGTAAAAACATTCCTAAAGAGGAAAACTTTTTCTCCACATACTCTCCAGCATCTATTGTTTCCTGACTTTTTAAATGATCACCCTTCTAACAGGAGTGAGATGGTATCTCATTGTGGTTTTGATTTGCATTTTTCTAATGATGAGAGATGATGAACTTTTTTTTTTATTGCATTTTAGGTTTTGGGGTACATGTGATGAACATGCAAGATTGTTGCATAGGTACACACATGGCAGTGTGGTTTGCTGCCTTCCGTCCCCTCACCTGTATCTGTCATTTCTCCCCATGCTATCTCTTCCCACCTCCCCACCCCCCGTCCCTCCCCCATTTCCCCCCGACGGACCCCAGTGTGTAGTGCTCCCCTCCCTGTGTCCATGTGTTCTCATTGTTCAACACCCACCTATGAGTGAGAATATACGGTGTTTGATTTTCTGCTCTTGTGTCAGTTGATGAACTTTTTTTCATATGTTTGTTGGGTGCATAAATGTCTTGAGAAGTGTCCGTTCATATCCTTTGCCCACTTTTTGGTGAGGCTATTTGTTTTTTTCTTGTGAATTTGTTTACGTTCTTTGTAGATTCTGAATATTAGCCATGTGTCAGATAGATAGATTGCAAAAATTTTCTTCCATTCTATAGGTTGCCTCTTTACTCTGATGATAGTTTCTTTTGCTGTGCAGAAGCACTATAGTTTAATTAGGTCCCATTTGCCAATTTTGGCTTTTTTTTTTTTTTTTTTTTTTTTTTTTTTTTGCCATTGCATTGGTGTTTTAGTAATGAAATTTTTGCCCATACCTGTATCCTCAATAGTATTGCCTAGGTTTTCTTCTAGGGTTTTTATGGTTTTAGGCCTTATGTTTAAGTCTTTAATCCATCTTAATTTTTGTATAATGTGTAAAGGGGTCCAGTTTCAGTTTTCTGCACATGGCTAGGCAGTTTTCTCAACATCATTTATTACATAGGGAATACTTTCTCCATTGATTGTTTTTGTCAACATTGTCCAAGATCAGATGGTTGTAGATGTGTGGTGTTATTTCTGAGGCCTTTGTCTTATTCTGTTGGTCTATATATCTGTTTTGTTACCAGTACCATGATGTTTTGATTACTGTAACTTTGTAGTATAGTTTGAAGTCAGGTAGCATGATGCCTCCAGCTTTGTTCTTTTTACTTAAGATTGTCTTGCCTGTATGAGCTCTTTTTCAGTTCCATATGAAATTTTAAAAATATATTTTTTAATTCTGTGAAGAAAGTCAATGGTAGCTTGATGGGGATAGCATTGAATCTATAAATTAGTTTGAGTAGTATATCCATTTTCGTGATACTGATTCTTGCTATTCATGAGCATGGAAGGGTTTTCCATTTGCTTGTGTCCTCTCTTATTTTCTTGAGAAGTGGTTTGTAGTTCTCCTTGAAGATGTACTTCACATCCCTTGTAAGTTGTATTCCTAGTCCCTTTATTACATTTGTAGCAATTGTGATGAGAGTGCAGTCATGATTTGGCTTTCTGTTTGTCTATTACTGGTGTATAGGAATGCCTGTGATTTTTGCACACTGATTTTTTATCCCGAGACTTTGCTGAAGTTGCTTATCAGTTCAGGGAGTTTTGTGGATAAGATGATGGGGTTTTCTAAATATACAATTATGTCATCTGCAAACAGAGAAAATTTAGCTTCCTCTCTTCCTATTTGAATACTCTTTATTTCTTTCTCTTGTCTGATTGCCCTGGCCAAATCTTTCAATACTATGTTGAATAGGAGTGGTGAGAGAGGGCATCCTTGTCTTGTGCTGGTTTTCAAAGGGAAAGGTTCCAGCTTTTGCCCATTTAGTGTGAAACTCAATTAGCTGTGGGTTTGTCATAAATAGCTCTTATTATTCTGAGATGTGTTCCATTAATACTTAGTTTATTGAGAGTTTTTATCATGAAGAGGTGTTGAGTTTTATCGAAGGCCTCGGTTTCTGTCATTGGTTCTGTTTACGTGATGGACTATGTTTATTGATTTGCATATGTTGAACCAGCCTTGCATCCCAGGGATGAAGCTGACTTGATCATGGTGGATAAACTTTTTGATGTGCTACTAGATTCAGTTGGCCAGTATTTTATTGAGGATTTTTGCATTGATGTTCATCAGGCATATTGGCCTAAAATGTTTTTTTTTGTGTTGTGTCTCTGCCAGGTTTTGGTGTCAAGATGATGCTGATCTCATAAAATGAGATAGGGAGCAGTCTCTCTTTTTCTATTGCTTGATATTGTTTCAGAAGGAGTAGTACCAGGTCCCCTTTTACCTCTGGTAGTATTCAACTGTGAACCTGTCAGGTCCTGGGCTTTTTTTTTTTTTTTTTTTTTAATTGGTAGGATATTAATTACTGCCTCAATTTCAGGAATTTATCAATTTCTTCTAGATTTTCTAGTTTACTTGCATGGAGCTGTTTATAATATTCTCTGATGGTAGTTTGTATTTCTGTGGGATCAATGGTGATATCCCCTTTATCATTTTTATTATGTTTATTTGATTATTATTTCTTTTCTTCTTTATTAGTCTGGCTAGTGGTCTATTTGGTTAATCTCAAAAAAATAGCTCCTGGATTAATTATTTGAAGATATTTTGTGTATCTCCTTCAGTTCTGCTCTGATCTAAGTTATTTCTTGTCTTCTGCTAGCTTTTGAATTTGTTTGCTCTTTTTCCTCTAGTTCTTTTGATTGTGATGATTTTGTGTCAATTTAAGATCTTTCCTGCTTTCTCTTGTGGGCATTTAATGCTATAAATTTTCCTCTAACCACTGCTTTATCTGTGTCCCAGAGATATGTTGTGTCTTTATTATCATTGATTTCAAAGAACTTACTTATTTCTGCCTTAATTTCATTATTTACCCAGTATTCATTTGGGAGCAGTTTGTTCAGTTTACATGTAGTTTTGCAGTTTCAAATGAGTTTCTTAATCCTGCATTCTAATTTTATTGCACTATGGTCTGACAGACTGTTACTATTTTCTGTTCTTTTGCATTTGCTGAGGAGTGTTTTATATCCAATTATGTGGTCCATTTTACAATAAATGTGATGTGGTGCTGAGAAGAATGTATAAGAATGTATATTTTGTTAATTTGGGGTGGAGAATTCTGTAGATGTCAATTATGTGGTCCATTTTAGAATAAGTGTGATATGGTGCTGAGAAGAATGTATGTTTTGTTAATTTGGGGTGGAGAGTTCTGTAGATGTCTATTAGGTCTGCTTGGTCCAGAGCTGAGTTTAAGTTCTGAATATCCTTGTTGATTTTCCGTTTTGTTGATCTGTGTAATATTGATAGTAGGGTGTTAAAGTCTCCAACTATTATTGTGTGGGAGCCTAAGCCTCTTTGTTAATGTCTAAGAACTTGCTTTATGAATCCAAATGTTCCTGTATTGGGTGAATCTATATTTAGGATAGTTAGCCCTTCTTGTTGCATTGATCCTTTTACTATTAGTTAATGTCCTCTTTGTCTTTTTATCTTTGTTAGTATAAAGATAAAACAAACAAACTGGACGTTCAGTTTGTTTATATATATAATCTTTGTTTATATATATAAACAAAGATTATATATATAAACAATATATAAACATTTTGTTTGTTTATATATATATATCTTTATATATAAACAATATATAAACATTTTGTTTGTTTATATATATCTTTATATATCTTTGTTAGTATAAAGATCAAACAAACAAAACTGGAGTTCCTTTTACTGTTAATGTCCTCCTTTGTCTTTTTATCTTTATACTAACAAAGATAAAAAGTCAAAGGAGGACATTAATAGTAAAAGGAACTCCAGTTTTGTTTGTGTTTTATCTTTTAACTATTAGTTAATGTCCTCCTTTGTCTTTTTATCTTTGTTAGTATAAAGATAAAAAGACAAAGGAGGACATTAACAGTAAAAGGAACTCCAGTTTTGTTTGTTTTGCTTTCTATTTGCTTTCTAAATAGTCCTCCATTTTTTATTGGGAGCCTATATGTACCTTTGTATGAGAGATGGGTCTTCTGAATACAGCACACCACTGGGTATTGACTCTTTATCCAATTTGCCATTCTGTGTTTTTTAATTGGCTCATTTTGCCAGCCCTCATTTAAGATTGATATTGTTATGTATGAATTTTACCCTGTCATTATGGTGATAGCTGGTTATTTTGCCTATAAGTTGATGCTGTTTCTTCATAGTGTTCATGGACTTTACAATTTGGTGTTTTTGCAGTGCCTGGTACTGTATTGTGTCTTTCCATATTTAATGCTTCCTTCGGGAGCTCTTGTAAGGCAGGATGATGGTGACAAAATTTCTCAGCATTTGCTTGTCTGTAAAGGATTTTATTTCTCCTTTGCCTATAAAATTTAGTTTGTCTGGATATGAAATTCTGAGTTGGAAATTTTTTCTTTAAGAATGATGAATATTGGCCCCCAGTCTCTTCTGGCTTGTACGGTTTTTGTAGAGAGATCCGCTCTTAGTCTAATGGGCTTCCCTTTGTGGGTAACCTGACCATTCTCTCTGGATGTCCTTACCATTTTTTTTTTTTTTTCACTTCAACCTGGGGAAATCTGTTGATTGTGTCTTGTGGTTGATCTTCTCGTGGAGTATCTTACTGGGGCTATCTGCATTTCCTGAATTTGAATGTTGGCCTAACTTGCTAGGTTGGTGAAGCTCCCCTGAATAATAGTCTGAAGAGTATTTTCCAACTTGATTCCATTCTTTCTCCCCATCACTTTCATGTACACCAATCAAATGCAGGTTTGGTCTTTTCACATAGTCCCATATTTCTTGGAGACTTTGTTCATTCCTATTTATTATTTTTTCTGTGCTTTATTTCATTAAGTTAATCTTTAATCTCTGATATCCTTTCTTCCTTGATCAATTCGGCTATTGATACTTGTGTATGCTTCACGAAGTTCTAGTGCTGTGTTTTTCAGCTCCATCAGGTCATTTATGCTCTTCTGTAAACTGGCTATTCTAGTTAGCAATTTCTTTAATGTTTTTTCAACGTTCTTAGCTTCCTTGCATTGGGTTAGAACATGCATTTATAGCTCACAGGAGTTTGTTATTACCGATCTTCTGAAGCCTACTTTTGTCAATTCATCAAACTCATTCTCCATCCAGTTTTGTTTCCTCACTGGTGAGGAGTTGTGATTCTTTGGAGAAGAGACGTTTGGGTTTTTGGAATTTTCAACATTTTTACACTGGTTTTTCCTCATCTTCGTGAATTTATCTAACTTTGGTCTTTGATGCTGGTGACCCTTAGATGGGGTTTTTCTGTGGATGTCTTTTTTGTTGATGTTGACGCTATTCCTTTCTGTTTGTTAGTTTCCCTTCTAAGAGCCAGCCCCCTCTGCTGCAGGTCTACTGGAATTTGCTGAAGGTCCACTTCAGACCCTGTTTGCCTGGGTATCACCAGTGGAGGCTGCAGAACAGCAAAGACTGCTGCCTGTTCCTTCCTCTGGAAGTTTTGTCCCATCAAAACTTTTTCGTAAACAAATTCAGAAAACAATGATAAAAGGTAATAAGGTAATTAAAAAGCTGTTATTTTCAACAATTTTAATCATTTTTAGAGCTACTCTATTTGATGTGGTATGGTTTGTGTTCTTTATAACATGACATTATGGGGTGTTTTTCTTGCTGTTACGTGCATGCAAGAGTCCCAAAAAATGAAATTATTAGAATGTACCTTGTGAGCATTTAATAAATGGAATTGTTGAATTGTAGACAACATCTGGGCTTCACTAACAAATGTATACCTTAATACCAATCTTCTTTTGACATGTTAATGTTTAGATGACAGTCATGAGAATGTAATAAAGTGGTTGTGTCTGCAGGTCAGCAGGGTATTTTGCTAGGCTTTTCTTGATTTTGTGGTGTATTATATAAAGTTATGTGAGCTTGATGAACATTGCAACAAGAATCCAGGATCTATTTCTCTTTTGGCTTTTTTTCCCCCATTATCAAGTTTTGTGACTTCCTACAGAGAACGAGGTAAGTGTCAACCTGTGGGAGAAGTCTAGGGCCATGCCTTCTCTATCTTTGGTCCTCTCTCTTACTTTTTTATTTTAAAATAATTACAAGTTCACAAGAAGTTTCAAAGACAAGTACAAGGAGACCTTATGCACCTTTCAACGTCTCTTCCAATAGCAAAATCTTCAGTACACTACCACACTGCACTTTGAAAACTAAAACATTGAAAAAGTAGAAAAGGGATGCTGGGAAGATGGCTACCCAAGAACAGCTCAGGACTTCAGCTCCCAGTGAAAGTGCAGAGGGTGAGTGGACGCCACATTTCCAGACGAATCTTTATTGCCCACAGACCAGGAGATACCCAGGCAGAGGGGTCGCCAGCGCTGCAGTCCCGGCCGGTGCTGCTGTTTTGGCCCCCGCGGGGCTGATTCGGCCCTCGCGGCTGCTGTGACCACACCCTGTTGTGGCAGTTCTCCGTACAAAAGCCACTGGTCTGGGAGCCCTCTTAGCTGGCCCTGAGATGGCAGAGTTGCCCATTCATCTGAAATAGCGAGTCAGGCCAGGAGATTCCTAGGCAAAAAATCTGCCAGGAGCCGGCTCTGCTGTTTGTTTATTTGAGCCGACTCAGTGAGTTGCAGCACGGGAGATCCCGGCGCATTTTCAACAAGCGACTGGAACGCGGGGTCATTCAACTTACTTAAAAGACTCTGAGTCAGGGAGCCAGGTGATCAGGCTTGGTTGGTCCCAGCCTACCACCCCCAACAACAACGAAAACAAAAACAATAATTGGAAACCCTCTGGGTTGAGCCCTTCAAACCAAGCACAGCTGAACCCGGGACGGTCTGGCTCTGTGGGGGAGGGGCGTCCACCATTACTGAGACTCTCCACCACTATGGAGGCAGGCTGCTGTCGCCGAGGCAACCCGCCGTTGCCGAGGCAACCTGCCACAACAGAGAGAGTCCATCATAACAGAGGCAGGGCCACCATTGCCAACACAGTTCTAACTATGCCCATATAAACAGGACTGCAGGGAAGAGCACAGGGCAGCTGGGTGGAGCCCACAGCAGCTCAGCAAAGCCTCTGTAGGCAGGCAGTGGCTAGGCGTGCTGCTGGCTGGGCGGGGCAGAATTGAAAGAAAAATCAAAAAAGGCAGTAGTGCAACGAAACTCATAAAGCCCCAACTCCCCAAGACAGAGCACCTGGAAACAAAAAGTGCTTTATGAGTTCAGCTGCAGCAGACCTAAACGTACCTGCCCAGCAGCTCTGAACAAACAACGGAGCTCACAGCTCAGGACTTAAGCCCCAATAAAAGATAGACTGTCTCCTCAAGTAGCTCCCTGACTCCCATAGATCCAAAGACTCACCTCATAAAGGAGAAAACGGACTGACAGTTGGCGAGCATCCTTCTGGGACAAAGATAGTGGAAGAGGAAACTGGCAGCAACCATTACTGTTCCGCAGCTGCTGCAGGTGATCGCCAGGCAAGCAGGGCCCAGAGAGGACCTCAGTAGTCCTACAGCAGAGGGGGCAGACTGTTAGAAGGAAAGCTTAAAAAAAAAAAAAAAAAAAAAAAAAAGAAGTAACTTCAGCATCCACGAACTAGAAGCTCACTCAGAGACCCAATCTGAAAGACAGTAATTACAAAGACAACAGGTGGATAAACCCACAAAAATGGGAAGAAACCAGTGCAAAAAGGATGAACACTCCCGAAGCCAGAACACATCTCCTCCGAAAAGGGATCACAGCTCTTCACCAGCAAGGGAACCAGACCAGATGGAGAAGGAGGGTGATGAAATGACAGAATCAGACTTCAGAAGGTGGGTAGTAAGAAACTACAGTGAGCTAAAAGAACATGTTGTAACCCAACGCAAGGAAACTAGGAACCTTGAAAAAAGATAGATTGGACGAAATGCTAACGAGAATGGACAGCATAGAGAGGAATATAAGTGAATTGATGGAGCTGAAAAACACAACACGAGAACTTCGTGAAGCATGCACAAGCTTCAGCAGCCGAATTGACCAAGCAGAAGAAAGGATATCAGAGGTCGAAGACCAACTCAATGAAATAAAAAGAGAAGGCAAGAACAGAGAAAAAAGCACAAAAAGGAATGAACAAAATCTTCAAGAAATGTGGGACTATGTGAAAAGACCTAATCTACGTCTGATAGGTGTACCTGAATGTGATGAAGAGAATGAATCCAAGCTGGAAAATACTCTTCAGGATATTATCCAGGAAAACTTCCCCAACCTAGCAAGGCAGACCAATATTCAAATCCAGGAAATACATAGAACACCACAAAGATATTCCTCAAGAACAGCAACCCCAAGGCACATAATCGTCAGATTCACCAGGGTTGAAATGAAAGAGAAAATGCTAAGGGCAGCCAGAGAGAAAGGTTGGGTTACCCACAAAGGGAAGCCCATTAGACTCACAGCAGATCTCTCAGCAGAAACCCTACAAGCCAGAAGAGATTGGGGGCCAATATTCAACATCCTTAAGGAAAAGAAAGAACTTTCAACCCAGAATCTCCTATCCAGCCAAACTAAGCTACATAAGTGAAGGAAAAATAAAATCCTTTGTGAACAAGCAAGCACTCAGAGATTTCATCACCAACAAACCCGGTCTACAGGAACTCCTGAAAGAGGCTCTACACATATAAAGGAACAACCAGTACCAGCCACTCCAAAAACATACCAAATGGTAAAAGAGCATCAACACAATCAAGAATCTGCATCAACAAACCAGGTAGCATCAAAATGACAACATCAAATTCACACATAACAATACTATCCCTAAATGTAAATGGACTAAATGTCCCAATCAAAAGACACAGACTGGCAAATTGGATAAAAAGCCAAAACCCATCAGTGTGCTGTATCCAGGAAACCCATCTTACATGCAAGGATACACAAAGGCTCAAAATAAAGGGATGGAGGAAGATCTACTAAGCAAATGGAGAGAAAAAAAAAAAAAAAAAAAAAAGCAGGAGTTGCAATTATCATCTCTGATAAAATAGACTTTAAAGCAACAAAGATCAAAAGAGACAAAGAAGGACATTACATAATGGTAAAAGGATCACTGCAACAAGAAGAGCTAATGATCCTAAATTTATATGCACCCAATACAAGAGCTCCCAAATACGTAATGCAAGTTCTTAATGACTTACAAAGAGACTTAGACTCCCACACAATAATATTGGGAGACTTTAACACCCCATTTTCAATATTAGACAGATCAACCAGACAGAAAATCAACAAGGATATCCAGGGCCTGAACTCAGACCTGGAACAAGCAAACCTAATAGACATTTACAGAACTCTCCACCCCAAATCCACAGAATATACATTCTTCTCAGCACCACATCACACCTACTCTAAAACTGACCACATAATTGGCAATAAATCACTCCTCAGCAAATGCAAAAGAACCTAAAATATAACAGTCTCTCAGACCACAGTGCAATCGAGTTAGAACTCAGAATGCAGAAACTAACTCAGAAACACACAGCTTCATGGAAACTGAACAACTTGATCTTGAATGTTGACTGGATAAACAATGAAATGAAGGCAGAAATAAAGATGTTCTTCGAAGCCAATGAGAATGAAGACACAACATACCAGAATCTCTGGGACACATTTAAAGCAGTTTCTACAGGAAAATATTTAGCAATGTGTGCCCACATTAGAGGAAAGGAGAGATCTAAAATTGACACCCTATCATCAAAATTGAAAGAGCTAGAGGAGCAAGATAAAAAAAAAAAAAAAAAAAAAAAAAAAAAACTCAAAACCTAGCAGAAGACAGGAAATAACTAAGATCAGAGCAGAACTGAAGGAAACAGAGACACAAAAAACGCTTCAAAAAATCAATAAATCCAGGAGCTTGTTTTTCCTAAAAATCAACAAAATAGACCACTAGCCGGATTAATTAAAAAGAAAAGAGAGAATAATCAAATTGATGCAATAAAAAACAATAAAGGGGATATCACCACAGATTCCACAGAAATCCAAACCATCATCAGAGATTATTACAAACAACTCTATGCACATAAACTAGTAAACCTGGAAGAAATGGATAAATTCCTGGACACCTGCATCCTCCCAAGCCTAAAACTGGAAGAAGCCGAAACCCTGAAAAGACCAATAACAAGGTCTGAAGTCGAGGCAGCAATTAAGAGCCTACCACCCAAAAAAAGCCCAGGTCCAGATGGGTTCACAGCTGAATTCTACCAGACATACAAAGAGGAGCTGATACCATTCCTTCTGAAACTCTTCCAGACAATCCAAAAAGAGGGAATCCTTCCCAAATCATTTTATGAGATGAACATCATCCTGATACCAAAACCCGGGAGAGAATCAACAAGAAAAGAAAATTTCAGGCCAATATACATGATGAACATAGATGCAAAAATCTTCAATAAAATACTGGCAAACTGATTGCAACAGCATATCAAAAAGCTCATCCACAATGATCAAGTAGGATTCATCCCGGGGATGCAAGGCTGGTTCAACATATGCAAGTCCATAAACGTAATTCACCACATAAACAGAACCAAAGACAAAAACCACATGATTATCTCAATTGATGCAGAGAAGGCCTTTGACAAAATTCAACAGCCCTTTATGCTAAAAACCCTCAATAAACTAGGTTTTGCGGAACGTATCTCAAAAGAATAAAAGCTATTTACAACAAACCAACAGCCAATATCATACTGAATGGGCAAAAGCTGGAAGCATTCCTTTTGAAATCTGACACTAGACAAGGATGCCCTCTCTCACCACTCCTATTCCATATAGTACTGGAAGTTCTAGCCAGAGCAACCAGGCAAGAAAAAGAAATAAAGTGTATTCAAATTGGAAAGGAGGAAATCAAATTGTCTCTATTTGCAGATGACATGATTATATATCTAGAAGACCCCATCATCTCAGCCCAAAATCTCCTGAAACTGATAAACAACTTCAGCAAACTCTCAGTATACAAAATCAAAGTGCAAAAATCACAAGCATTCCTATACACCAGTAATAGACTTCACGAGAGCCAAATCAAGAACGAACTGCCATTCACAATTGCTACAAAGAGAATAAAATACCTAGGAATACAACTAACAAGGAATGTAAAGGACCTCTTCAAGGAGAACTACAAGCCATTGCTCTACAAAATAAGAGAGGAGACAAACAGATGGAGAAACATTCCATGTTCATGGTTAGGAAGAATCAACATCATGAAAATGGCCATACTGCCCAAAGTAATTTACAGATTCAACGCTATTCCCATCAAGCTACCAATGACCTTCTTCACAGAACTGGAAAAAAAACACCTTAAACTTCATATGGAACCAAAAGAGAGCCTGCATAGCCAAGTCAATTCTAAGCAAAAAGAACAAAGCAGGAGGAATCACACTACCGGACTTCAAACTATACTACAAGGCTACAGTAATCAAAACAGCATGGTACTGGTACCAAAACAGAGATATAGACCAATGGAACAGAACAGAGGCCTCACAGGAAATACAACATACCCACAACCATCTGATCTTCGACAAACCTGGCAAAAACAAGCAATGGGGAAAGGACTCCCGGTTTAATAAATGGTGTTGGGAAAACTGGCTAGCCATGTGCAGAAAGCAGAAACAGGACCCCTTCCTAACACCTTACACCAAAATTAACTCCAGATGGATTAAAGACTTAAACATCATACCTAACACCATAAAAACCCTAGAAGAAAATCTAGGCAAAGCCATTCAGCACATAGGCGTAGGCAAGGACTTCATGACCAAAACGCCAAAAGCAATGACAACAAAAGCCAAAATAGACAAATGGGACCTAATCAAACTCCACAGCTTCTGCACGGCAAAAGAAACAGTCAGTAGAGTGAATCGGCAACCAACAGAATGGGAAAAAATTTTTGCAGTGTACGCATCTGACAAGGGGCTGATATCCAGAATTTACAAAGAACTAAAACAGATCTACAAGAAAAAAACAGGTCCATTCAAAAATGGATGAAGGATATGAACAGATACTTTACAAAAGAAGACATACAGGAGGCCAACAAACATATGAAAAAATGCTCATCATCATTGGTCATTAGAGAAATGCAAATCAAAACCACATTGAGATACCATCTCAAATCATTTAGAATGGTGATCATTAAAAAATCTGGAGACAACAGATGCTGGAGAGGATATGGAGAAATAGGAACACTTTTACACTGTTGGTGGGAGTGTAAATTAATTCAACCATTGTGGAAGACAGTGTGGTGATTCCTCAAGGACCTAAAAATAGAAATCCCATTTGACCCAGCAATCCCATTACTGGGTATATATCCAAAGGATTATAAATCATTCTACTATAAGGACACATGCACACGAATGTTCATTGCAGTACTGTTTACAATACAAAGACCTGGAACCAACTGAAATGCCCAACGAAGATAGACAGGATAGGGAAAATGTGGTACATATACACCATGGAATATTACACAGCCATCAAAAACGATGAGTTCATGTCCTTTGTAGGGACATGTTTGAACCTGGAAACCATCATTCTCAGCAAACTGACACAAGAGCAGAAAATCAAACACCACATATTCTCACTCATAGGTGGGTGTTGAACAATGAGAACACATGGACACAGGGAGGGGAGCACTACACACTGGGGTCCGTTGGGGGGAAATCGGGGAGGGACGGAGGGTGGGGAGGTGGGAAGAAATAGCATGGAGAGAAATGACAGATACAGGCGAGGGGATGGAAGGCAGAAAACCACACTGCCATGTGTGTACCTATGCAACAATCTTGCATGTTTCACATGTACCCCAAAACTTAAATGCAATTTAAAACAACAACAACAACAACAACAACAAAAAAAAAAAAAAAAAAAAAAATTGACATTGATACAATCCAGAGGTTTTTAAGATTCAACACTTCTCTTTTGGCTATTCTAGGCACTTTACATTTCAATATGAATATTATAATTATATTGTCAATTTATATTAAAATACTTTTTAGAATTTTCATTAAAATTGAGTTGAATCTACAGACGAATTTGGAAATAACTGCTATTTTACAGTATTGAATCTTCCAACCAAAAATCAAATTATACATCTCGATATTTTTCTTATGTCATTAATTTATCATTGCATTTTTTGTAGTTTTAAGTGAACAAGTAATTTATATCTTTGTTCAGATTTATCCCTAAGCCTTTATTATTTTTAAATTATACTGTTCTAAGTTTCAACTTTCAGTTATTCAAATTAACTTCCAGTCCACCCTAGGACTACCATTGGCTGAAACATTGCCTTTTCTAATAATATAAACTTCTAATATATATATAAACATACAATTGATTTGTGTGTTGATCTCTTACTCTGCAATATTGCTGACAACAATTCTTATAAAAGCATTTTTGTATATTGACTTTTCTACATATGTTCTCATGTAGTCTTTAACAAAAGATAATTTTACTTCTCCCATTCCAATCTGAACCCATTTTTCCCCCCACTGGACACAATCTCCAGTATAAAGTAAAACTATACCCACACTGGTGCACATGTTGTTCTTAGATTTTAGTATCCTGCATGTAAACACTCAGAACAACTTCCAGCACTTGAATATCCACTCCTTCCCCAACTGCACATACTAGTAGAATTCATGTTGGGATACTACATTTACTATGAACATACAACACTGATTTGAAACAAAACTAGGATACACAGTAAATAATGTTTATTCACTAAAGTTCAGACAGACTGAAGGCCATTATTTCAGATTGGAAATAGGACATGTAAATGAACTACATAGATGTTGGATAAAAGAATATGGGTTGAAATTTGCCTGGTGTGGGTAACCCCCCATATAGGCACTGAGGAATCAGAACTAAGCAGAGCCCTGGCACAGTTAGGGCTTGAAGAATATCTCACTTTATAGTGGTGTTACTACTCAGCTATTTCCTTTTATATATCCCTTACATAATCATATATTAGTTTATAGAAATAGGGCTTGAAGGCTCCCTTTATATAATCCTCTCTATATAATCATTAATAGTTGATAGTATGAGTGCCTAAAGAATATTTCCCTACATATATACCTATAATTATATTGTAGTTCATAATCGGAGGAATGCCTAGAGTGGACACAGTACAGAGCATGAATTAAGGAATAAGCAGCTTATAATCAGAGGAATGCCTAGAGCAGATACAGTGCAGAGCATGATTTAAGGGAAAAACAATTATATCAGGACAAGAATACATGGCTCAGGTGGCAGCGTTCAGTATCGTAAAGATACCTGCTGTATGGCAGGCTTGGGGCGAGAGCCACTCCTCCTGGTAAAGGAGTTGTAGGACCTTGCTCCAGTTCTTGTGGAAGGCTGCCCTCAGAATGGCAATCCACCTTGGCTACTGTGAACTTTATCAGCTCTCGCTACTGTGCTGCTTGAAAAGCATCTTCCCATAGAATCCATTGGAAGCTGCCAGAAGGTGGTGGTAACCTTGACAGCTCTGTCGCTGCTATGTGACTTAAGGCATCCTCCTATAAATCTTCTTAGAATTAGTTTCCCATAGATAGAAGTATTGCACACTGCACCCTCTTCACTGCGCACAGCCCACCTTCAAGCCTCGGTGACTTAATGGGGGTGGACCCCTTACTGCACATGGCCCTTGCCTTCGTGGGAATGGGGCCCTTGCCATCATGGGAACGGGCCCCTTGCTGTGTGCTGTCCACCACCTGGCCTAGGTGGCCTAATGGGGGTGGACCCTATGTTTTATTGCTCATGACCCTGTCACTATCCTTAAAGATGATTTTACTCACTGCCCTGCCCCCTAACCTATACAAAGTAAATACTCATGCTTCTGGACATTTGGGGCTCGCCAGCCTTGCCTTGCTGGTCTCACCAGCCTCACCTGACTCTGCTTATAGGTGGCGTGGCCCCCCAAGCCCAGCTGTGTTTTCTTTGTACTTCTGTGTCCTGTCTCTTTATTTCTCAGATCCTGTGCCTCAGCACAGCATAAGGCTCACCCCACGACCCTGTGGGGCACTCAGCCCTATATCTGGCTCCCAACGTGCCCTACAGCCTGGCAGTAGCCTAAAAGTAAGTGGTCTTCAAGGTGCATATGAAGGAACTGTAGGAAGGAAATGGGATAATTCACATCTTCATCAATTATTATATGTAACCACACAAGCATGGAGTTACTTAAGGTGAGATATCTAAAATACTAGGTCATGATGGGAACATTAAACATCATGAAATAAGGAACAGTGGCAGATCAGTTTGGGATTCATCTTCAGGGGATGTTGAAACAACAGCATTTGGTTTCTCTACACCTCTTTCATCCTTTTCCCCCAAGCCCAGGGAGTTGTCAGGGGTGGTAATTTCTGATGTCAAAGTCATCCTAGGACTGCTGAGTCACTGCCTGTATGATCAAACAAAGCTCAAGGGTGTGGCTTTGCCTTGTCACCAGGAGGGTATATATAGGGAGGGCAAGAGAGAGCTCTGGGACACTCCACTGGGACGCTTCAATATAGCTGTGGAAGTCTGCACTCTAGAAGAGCCTAGTATAGAGATTCTACAAGCAACCATAGTAATGAAACAGCCAACTTCAAGCACCAATGGGGAGAAGATGAAGAGCCTCTGTGTATCCAACAACAAAAAAATAATAAGATGGTTAGGTTTTGTAGGGAAGGCAAGGATGAAAGAAAGATGGAGGGGGCTGGCTCAAACACAGGTATATTGCAGAAACCTGTGGAAGTAGAGGGCTAGCTTAATGCCAGAGCCCACTGCCACTTACAGGGTTGAGTACTTACAGGTATGGATGGGAGGGATCTGGGTAGTATGGCTTGCTACCCAGCAGGATATTGATAACATGTTCTTTTGATCAGGTGTTTTGGCCCTTTTTCCGGTGGAATATCACTGTGGTGTTCCTTGGAACTTTGCCAAGCAAGATGTGATAGTGATGTTTCTTTAGTTGGGCCTTAGATAGCCTTGTGCTCAAGTAGTTAGGTAGGATGTCTCTCACAGCCTCAACCCCCATGGAATGTTTCCCTTTGACCAAGGTCTGCAAAATCACAAAGAGCTTACAAAATCATGCAATTTGGACTAACACAGATGACCCTACCCATGCTCCTCTTCTTCTTCCCTATACATCCCTACCCTGTGGTTCTACCTTGTTCTTTTTTGGCACAAACCCCTTCCTCAACCTACATTCCTTCTTATAAAGCCTCTTATTCACCCCAAATAATGGCTTTCTGTCCTTTCCCTGTTTTCTTACCAGATGCAAGAGACACTGAGCAGAGCCTTAGCCTCCAAACAGAGTTTGAAAAAGACAAATCAGAATATCCAGCAACATTAGTGTTTTACTACATGAAGGAAAAGAAAAGAAATTCAAATCAACTGGAGAATGACCAGTCCTAAGAGAAGTTCATCGATCCAATCCAAAAGAAGTAGGACAAAAACCTAGATTCATCTGAATTATATTCATATGAGGACAAAGACCTAGACTCATCTAAAGGATCTTCACAGGAGGATGGAGACCTAGACTCATGTGAAGGATCTTCACAGGAGGAGGAAGACACGGACGCATGTGAAGGATCTTCACAGGAGGAGGAAGACATGGACTCATGTGAAGGATCTTCACAGGAGGATGAAGACCTAGACTCATGTGAAGGATCTTCACAGGAGGAGGAAGACATGGATTCATGTGAAGGATCTTCACAGGAGGAGGAAGACATGGACTCATGTGAAGGATCTTCACAGGAGGGTGGGGAAGATTAGTCATACATGGAGAAACTAAACTTGAAAAAGCACTACTGATGGTGATTATTACAATAAAACCAAGGTTGAGGAGCTGATGAATGTGTATATCTCTCTCTGTTTTCTGATGGTGGAGAGGAAAGAAAGAGAGGTATACATTATTTGAGAAGGGAGGGGCATGATGTCCAGTAGGGTTGGTGGACAGACCCACAGGTTGACAGCCAGACATTGTAAATAAGGACTGGGAGAGGACTAATTCCTGGAGACAAATTTTCTTCTTAAAATTTTATCTCACAGGAAAGGAATAAAAGGTCTTGGTGTTTCTTGGAGTGTGTGAATGTGTAGGAAGGCATATGAAAAGATCTGTATTGGCTGGGTGCAGTGGCTCATGCCTGTAATCCCGGCACTTTGGGAAGCTGAGGCGGGTAGATCACCTGAGGTCAGGAGTTCAAGAACAGCATGGCCAACATGGTGAAACATTGTCGCTACTGAAAAAAAAAATACAAAAATTAGCCAGGTATGGTGGCAGGTGCCTGTAATCCCAGCTACTCAGGAGACTGAGGCAGATGAATCACTTAAACGTGGGAGGCAGAAGTTACAGTGAGCCAAGATCATGCCACTGCATTCCAGCCTGGGAGATAGAGCAAGTCTCTGCCTTAATAAATCAATCAATAATCTGTATTGTATGTAGGTGACAGTGACACTCTTTCCAAAATGACATCAAAATCACCACCTCCAGGCCACATGTCTCATAGTAGTGTGGGTTTTAACTCATCCAATGTGTGAACAAATGAAGCCCTTCAGAAGGCCCAAAAACCTCACTCTACAGAAAGTAAGATAGCATGCCAGACACACTAAAGTAATGGTGTTTGGAGAACATGGTCCCTATAATAGGGTATTTCCTTGTTAAAAAATTCTAGGTTGAGCAGTTGCCTATCAAGTGTGGGACACTGGGAGTGGCCACTATTTACTGCAGGCAATAAATGAAAGCATAGGGAGGCGGATCCTAGATGGCCGAATAGGAACAGCTCTGGAGTGCAGTTCCCAGTGAGAACAAAGCAGAGGGTGAGCGATCACCACATTTCCAAACGAGTTTTTACTGCCCACAGACCAGGAGATTCCTGGGCTGAAAAGTGCCACAAGTTTCTAGCACAGCTGTTGCAGCCAGCCCAGTGAGTCTCCCCCAAAAAACTCACACAAATCTGGGTGATCATTTCAACTGGCACCTGGAACACCTGGGAGACAGAGCCACCCATTCAACTGAATAAAAGGGGGTTGAAACAGGGAGCCAGGTAATGTGGCGTGGCAGTTCCCACCCCTACAAAGACCAGTAATCTGAAATGCTCTGGATTGAGAGTTTTGCATCAAGCACAGCAGGACCTGAGATGGTCCAGCTCTGTAAGGGGAAGGGTGTCTGCCATTACTGAGGCAGTCCACCATTACCAAGGCAATCTGTCATTACCAAGGCAGTCCACCATTACTTAGTCACTTCACCATTACTAAGGCAGACCAGCATTACTGAGGCAGATCTAACTAAACCTCTATAAACAAAACTGCAAGGAAGGTTACACAGCACCTGGGCAGAGCCCACAGCAGCTCAGCAGTGCCTCTGCTGGCAGACTGTGACTAGGCTAACTCCTTGCTGGGAAGAGCATCTCTGAATAAAGGCAGCAGCATGTCAGGAACTTATAAATAAAGCACCACCTTCCCAGGACAGAGCACTTGGGAAAAAAGGTGGTTATGAATTCTGTTGCAGCAGACTTAAATGTGCCTGCCCTGCAGCTCTGAATGGAACAATGGAGATCCCAGCTCAGCACTTGAGCTCTGAGCTCTGATAAGGGACAGACTGTCTCCTCAAGCTCCCCAATCCCTGTATATCCAGATCTATACCTCATAAAGGAGAGTTCAGGCTGACATCTGGTGGGTATCCTTCCGGGACAAAGATAACAGAAGAAAAAAGTGGCAGCAACCCTTACTGTGCTGCAGCTGCCACAGGTGATCCCCAGGCAAGCAGGGTCTTAAGTGAGCCTCTAGCAGTCGTACAGGAGAGGGGCCTGACTGTTAGAAGGAAAACTAAAATATAGAAATAACTTCAACATCAACAAAAAGGACATCCACTCAGAGATCCCCATCTGAAAGTCACCAACTACAAACACCACAGATAGATAAAACTATAAAGATGGGAAGAAATCAGTGCAAAAAGGATGAAAACACCAAAAATCAGAATACCTCTTCTCCTCCAAGGTATCACAACTCCTCACAGGCAAGGGAACAAAGCTGTATGGAGAATGAGTCTGATGAATTGACAGAAACAGGCTTCAGAAGGTGGGTAATAACAAACTTCTCTGAGCTAAAATAATATGTTCTAACCCAATGCAAAGAAGCTAAGAACTTTGAAAAAAGGTTAGTCAAAATGCGAGTGAGAATAAACAGCTTAGAGAAGAATATAAATGACTTGATGGAGCTGAAAAACACCACATGAGAACTTCAAAAACATATACAAGTTTCAATAGCGAAATCAATCAAGCAGAAGAAAGGATATCAGAGATTGAAGATGAACTCAATAAAATAAAATGAGAAGACAAGATTAGAGAAAAAAGAGTGAAAAGAAATGAACAACACCTCTAAGAAATATGAGATTACGTGAAAAGACCTAATCTACATTTGATAGGTGTACTTGAATGTGACGGAGGGAATGAATCCAAGCTGGAAAACACTCTTCGGGATATTATCCAGGAAAACTTCCCCAACATATCAAGACAGGCCAATATTCAAGTCCAGAAAATACAGAGAACACCACAAAGATTTTCCTCAAAAAGAGCAACCCCAAGGCACAAAATCATCATATTCACTAGGGTTGAAATGAAGAAAAATATGCTAAGGGAAGCCAGAGAGAAAGGTTGGGTTATCCACAACAGTGGATCTCTTGGCAGATACCCTACAAGCCAGAAGAGATTGAGCATCTATATTCAACATCCTTAAAGGAAATAACTTTCAACCTAGAATTTAATATCTAGCTAAACTAAGCTTCATAAGCGAAAGAGAAATAAAATCCTTTATGAACGAGCAATTGCTGAGATTTTTTCACCACCAGGCCTGCCTTACAAGAGCTCCTGAAAGAAGTGCTAAACATAGAAAGGAATAACCAGTATCAGCCACTCCAAAAACGTACCAAATGGCAAAGACCATGACACAATGAAGAAACTGCATCAACTAACAGGCAAAACAACCAGCTAGCATCAAAACTGCAGGATTGAACTCACACATAACAATATTAACGTTAAATGTAAATGGGCTAATTGCACGAATCAAAAGACACAGACAGACAAATTTTATAAAAATTCAAAACCCATAGGTGTGCTGTATTCAGGAAACCCATCTCATGTGCAAGGACAGAGGCTCAAAATAAGAGGATGGAGGAAGATTTACCAAGCACATGGAGAACAAAAAAGCAGGACTTGCAACCCTTGTCTTTGATAAAATAGACTTTAAACCACTTTAAACCAACAAAGACCAAAAGAGACAAAGAAGGGCATTACATAATGGTAAAAGGATCAATGCAACAAGAAGAGCTAAGGATTCTAAATATGTATGCACCTAATAGAGAAGCATCCAGATACATAAAGTAAGTTCTTAATGACCTACAAAGGGACTTAGACTCCCACACAATAATAGTGGGAGACTTTAATGCTCCACTGTCAATATTAGACAGATCAATGAGACAGAAAATTAACAAGGATATCCAGGACTTGAACTCACATCTGGACCAAGCATACCTAATAGACATCTACAGAACTCTCCACCCCAAATCCACAGAATAGACATTGTCCTCAGCATTACATCATACCTCCTCTAAAACTGACCACATAATTAGAAGTCACTCCTCAGCATATGCAAAAGAATGGAAATCATAACAAACAGTCTCTCAGACCACAGTGCCATCAAATTAGAAGTCAGTATTAAGAAACTAACTTAGAACAGCACAACTCCATGGAACCTGAACAATTGGTTTTTGAATGTTGACTGGATAAACAATGAAATGAAGGCAGAAATAAAGATGTTATTCGAAACCAATGAGAACAAATACACAATGTACCAGAATCTCTGGGATACATTTAAAGCAGTGTCTAGAGGAAAATTTATAGCAATAAATGCCCACATGAGAAGCTAGGAAAGATCTAAAATCAACCCCCTATCATCAAAATTGAAAGAGCTAGAGGAGCAAGATAAAAAAAAAAAAAACCCTCAAAATCTAGCAGAAGACAAGAAATAACTAAGATCAGAGCAGAACTGAAGGAGATAGAGACACAAAAAAGTCTTCAAAAAAAATCAATAAATCCAGGAGCTGGTTTTTTGAAAAGATCAACAAAATAGACCACTAACAAGATTAATAAAAAAGGAAAGAGAGAAGAATCAAATAGATGCAATAAAAATGGTAAAGGGGATATCACCACCAATCCCACAGAAATAAAAACTACCATCAGAGATTACTACAAACAACTCTATGCACATAAACCAGTAAACCTGAAAGAAATGGATAAATGCCTGGACACTTGCACTCTCTCAAGCCTAAACCAGGAAAAGTTGAAAACCTGAATAGACCAATAACAAGGGCTGAAGTTGAGGCAGTAATTAATAGACCAGCAGCCAAAAAAATCCCAGGTCCACATGAGTTCACAGCTGAATTCTACCAGACATACAAAGAGGAGCTGGTATACCTTCTTCTGAAACTATTCCAAACAATCTAAAAAGAGGGAATCCTTCCCAAATAATTTTATGAGACCAACATCATCCTGATCACCAAACCTGTCAGAGACTCAAGAAAACAAGAAAACTTCAGGTCAGTATCAATGATGAACATAGATGCAAAAATCTTAAATAAAATACTGACAAACCAACTGCAACAGCACATCAAAAAGCTTATCCGTTATGATGAAGTAGGCTTCATCCCAGGGATGCTTCAACATCCACAAGTCTATAAATGTAATCCACTACATAAACAGAACCGAAGACAAAAACCACATGATTATCTCAATAGATGCAGAAAAGACATTCAACAAAATTCAACAGCCCTTTATGCTAAAAGACCCTCAATAAAATAGGTATTGATGCAACATATCTCAAAATAATAAAAGCTATTAATGAGAAACCCACAGTAAATATGATACTGAATGGGCAAAAACTGGAAACATTCCCTTTGAAATCTGGCACTGGACAAGGATGCCCTCTCTCACCACTTCCATTCAGTATAGTATTGGAAGTTCTAGCCAGAGCAATTAGGCAAGAAAAAGAAAGGGTATTCACTTAGGAAAGGAGAAAGTCAAATTGTCTCTATTTGCAGATGACATAATTAGAGAGACCCGTCATCTCAGCTCAAAATCTCCTGGAACTGATAAGCAACTTCAGCAAATCTCAGGATACAAAATCGATGTGCAGAAATCACAAACCTTTGGTATACTCCAATAGAAGACTAAAAGGTACACCATGGAATACTATGCAGCCATCAAAAACGATGAGTTCACGTCCTTTGTAGGGACATGGATGAACCTGGAAACCATCATTCTCAGCAAATTGACACAAGAGCAGAAAATCAAACACCACATGTTCTCACTCATAGGTGGGTGTTGAACAATGAGAACACATGGACACAGGGAGGGGAGCACTACACACTGGGGTCCATTGGGGGGAAAATGGGGGAGTTATGGGGGGGTGGGGAGGTGGGAAGAGATAACATGGGGATAAATGACAGATACAGGTGAGGGGAAGGAAGGCAGCAAACCACACTGCCATGTGTGTACCTATGCAACAATCTTGCATGTTCTTCACATGTACCCCAAAACCTAAAATGCAATAAAAACAAAAGAAGACTAAAAGAGAGCCAAATCAAGAGCAAACTGCAATTCACTATTGCTACAAAGAGAATAAAATAACTTAGGAATACAACTAACAAAGGATATAAAGGGCCTCTTCAAGGAGAACTACACACCACTTCTAAAGGAAATGAGAGAGGACACAAACAGATGGAAAAAGCTTCAATGCTTATGGTTAGGAAGATTGAATATTGTGAAAATGGCCATACTGCTCAAAGTTATTAATAGATTCAATGCTACACTCATAAAGCTACCTATGACCCTCTTCACAGAACTGGAAGAAACCAACTTAAACTTCATATGGAACCAAAAGAGAGCCCCCATAGCCAAGACAACCCTAAGCAAAAAGAACAAAGCTGGAGGCATAGTGCTACCTGATTTCAAACTATACTACAAGGCTACAGTAATCAAAACAGCATGGTACTTACACCAAAACAGAGATATAGACCAGTGGAACAGAACAGAGAACTTGCAGGCAATGCCACAAATCTACAATCATCTGACCTTTGACAAACCTGACAAAAGCAATAGGGAAAGGATTCCCTGTTTAATAAATGGTGTTGAGAAAACTGGCTAGCAGTGTGCAGAAAGCAGAAACTGGACCACTTCCTGACACCTTACACTAAAATTAACTCCAGATGGATTAAAGACTTAAACATAAGACCTACCACCATAAAAACCCTAGAAGAAAACCCAGGCAAAACCATTCAGGACATAGGCATAGGCAAGGACTTCATGACTAAAACACCAAAAGCATTGGCAACAAAAGCAAAAGTAGACAAATGGGACTTAATTAAACTCTAGAGCTCTGTACAGCAAAAGAAACAATCATTAAAGTGAATCGGCGACCAACAGAATAGGAAAAAAAATTTGCAATCTACCCATCTGACAAAGGGCTAATATCCAGAATCTACAAAGAACTAAAACAGATTTAGAAGAAAAAAATAACCTACCACATTCAAAAGTGGGTGAAGTATATGAACACTTTTCAAAAGAAGACATATATGAGGCCAACAAACATACGAAAAAAATGCTCATCATCACTGGTCATTAGAGAAATGCAAATCAAAACTACATTGAGATACCATCTCATGCCAGTTAGAATGATGATCATTAAAAAATCCGGAGACAACAGATGCTGGAGAGGATGTTGAAAAATAGGAACACTTTTACACTGTTGGTGGGAGTGTAAATTAGTTCAACCATTGTGAAAGACCGTGTGGAGATTCCTCAAGCACCTAGAAATAGAAATACCATTCGACCCAGCAATCCCATTACTGAGTATCCAAAGGATTATAAATCGTTCTTTTTCTTCTTTTTTCTTTTTCTTTTATGAGACAAAGTCTTGCTCTGTTGCCAGGCACCAGGCTGGAGTGCAGTGACACGATCGCAGCTCACTGCAACCTCCACTTCCCAGGTTCAAGCAATTCTGGCTCAGCCTCCCGAGTATCTGAGTCTACAGGTGCACGCCACCATGCCCAGCTAATTTTTGTATTTTTAGTAGAGACGGGGTTTCACCATGTTGGCCAGGATGGGCTCAATCGCTTAACCTTGTGATCCGCCCACCTTGGCCTCCCAAAGTGCTGGGATTACAGGCGTGAGCCACCACACCCGGTTAAATCATTCTATTATAAAGACACATACACAGGTATGTTCATTGCCGCCCTGTGTACAATAGCAAAGACCTGGAACCAACCCAAATGCCCATCAATGATAGACTGGAGAAGGAAAATGTGGCACATATACACCATGGAGTACTTTGCAGCCATAAAAAATGATGAGTTCATGTCCTTTATAGGGACAAGGATGAATCCGGAAACCATCATTCTCAGCAAACTGGCACAAGAACAGAAAATCAAACACAACATGTTCTCACTCATAGCTGGGTTTGAACAATGAGAATACATGGACACAGGGAGGGGAGCATCACACACTGGGGTCTGTTGGGGGGGAACAGGGGAGGGACAGCAGGGGGCGTGGAGAGATTGGGGAGGGATAACATGGGGAGAAATGCCACATATAGGTGACTGTGGGATGGAGGCAGCAAACCTCATTTCCATGTATGTACCTATGCAACAATCCTGCACATTCTGCACATGTACCCTAGAAATTAAAGTGATATATATATATATATATATATATATATATATATATGAAAGCATAATCTACAGAGAATTTGATTACCATGATAAAAATAAAAGTTGGTGTTTTTATTACCACTTCCATACACCAGCATTTCTATATATTAGATCTCTATATTTGTTCATTCTACATATCTTCAATTTTACATCATTTGACTTACATCTCCCTTTTTCTTCCCCCAGCCCCAATGTTTCATTCTCTACATCTATCTATTTGAGCCCCTGATTTATATAGTCCACATATAAGATCATCCAATTTTTTTTTTTTTTTTTTTTTTCCTGTCTGGATTATTTAACTTAGTGTGATATCCTCCAGGTTCATCCATATTGTGGCAAATGCCAAGATCTATTTTTTAAAGGCTGAACAATATTTAGTTCTGTATAACTATATATAACCACACACAAACATACACACATACACACCCCACATTTTTAAATTCCTTCATCCATTGATGAACATTTAAGTTGTTTCCATATCTTGGGTATTATGAATAATGCTGTAATGAACGTGAGAGTCCAGATATATTTATGAGGCTGTGATTTTTATCTACTTTGTGTATATATCCAGAAGAAGGATTTCTGGGTCATACAGTAGTTACATTTTAATTTCTTCAGAAACTCCCATACTGTTTTACATAATGGTTATACCAATCTACATTTCCACCAATGCACTAGGGTTCTTTTTTTCTTCACACTCTCATCAACATTTGTTACTGTTTTTTTTTTTTTTTTTTTTTTGGTGTTGTTGTTAATAGCCATATTAACAAATGTGAAGTAATACAGTGGTTTTAATAGGCATTTCTCTTATGATTAATGATGTTGAACATCTTTTAATGTATCTGTAAGCATGCCATTGTAAAAAATAATATGGAAAGATACCACACTGTTTCTTTTACTCAGTTTCCTCCAATGATAAGACCTTGCAAATGTATAATACAAGATGACAACCAGAAAACTGGCATTAATACAATCCATCTATTCAGAGTTCATCTATTTTACACTTGCATGTGTGTGTGTGTGTGTGTGTGTGTGTGTGTGTGTCTGTGTGTGTGTGTTTAGTTACATTCAGTTTTATCATATGCCTACATTCAAGGGACATATACAGGGTCTATTTTTCTTTTGTCTTATTTTTTAAATTTTCTTCTTTTTTTTTTTTTTTTTTTTTTTTTTGAGACGGAGTTTTTGCTCTTGTTACCCAGGCTGGAGTGCAATGGCGCGATCTCGGCTCACCGCAACATCCGCCTCCTGGGTTCAGGCAATTCTCCTGCCTCAGCCTCCTGAGTAGCTGGGATTACAGGCACGCACCACCATGCCCACCTATTTTTTTGTATTTTTAGTAGAGACGGGGTTTCACCATGTTGACCAGGATAGTCTCGATCTCTCGACCTTGTGATCCACCCGCCTCGGCCTCCCAAAGTGCTGGGATTACAGGCTTGAGCCACCGCGCCCGGCCTTAATTTTCTTTTTATTATCAAGTTTTGTGACTTCCTATAGAGAATGAGACAAGTGTCAACCTGTGGGAGAAGTCTAGGGCCATGGTTTCTCTATCTTTGATCCTCTTTCTTACTGTCTTTCAAAATATTTTTAGCTTTTATTTTGAAACAATTGTAAGTTCACAAGAAGTTTCAAAGGTATGTACAGGGAGGCCTTATGTACCCTTCAACCAGTCTTTCCCTATGGTAAAATCTTCAGTACACTACCATGTTACAATTTCAATACTAGAACATTTACATTGATACAATCCAGAGCTTTTTAAGATTCAACACTTTCTTTTTGTTTTTCTATGCACTTTCTATTTCCATATGAATATTATAATTATCTTGTCAATTTCTATTAAAAGGTCTTTTTGAGAATTTTGATTAGAATTTAGTTGAATCTACAGATGAATTTGAAAATAACTGCCATTTTACAATACTGAATCTTCAACCAAAAATCAAAGTATACATCTTAATTTTTTCTTATGTCATTAATTTATCATTGCAATTTTTTGTAGCTTTAAGTGCACAAGTCATTTACATCTTTGTTCAGATTTATCCCTAAGCCTTTAATATTTTAGTGATATTTTATATTGCGCTGTTCTTAGTTTCAACTTTCAGTTGTTGAAATAAACTTCTAGTCTACCCTAGGACTACCATAGGCTGAAACATTCTAATATATAAACTTCTAACATATATCTTCTACTATATAAACATACAATTGATTTTTGTGTTGATCTCTTACTCTGCAATCTTGCTAACCTCAATTATTATAGAAGCATGTTTTCATATTGACTTTTCCACTTCTACTCGCATGTAGTATTTGACAGATGATACTTTTACTTCTCTCCTTCCAATCTGAATGCACTGTTTTTTTTTTTTTGTTTTTTTTTTTTTTTTTTTTTTTTTTTTTTTTTTTTTTCACTGAACACAATCTCCAGTACAAAGTACAACTATGCCCACACTGGTACATGTGTTGGTCTTACATTGTAGTATCCTACATGTAAACACTCAGAACAACTTCCAGCACTTGAATATCCGTTCCTCCCCACATTGCAGATACTAGTAGAATTCATGTTGGAATACTACATTTACAATGAACATATACCCTTCATTTGAAACAAGACTACGATACACAGTAAAGCATGTTTATTCAGTAAATTTTGACAGACTGAAAGCCATCATTTCAGATTGGAAATAGGACACTTAAATGAACTACATGGAACACTGGGTTAAAATTTGCCTGGCAGTAGGCTAAAAGTAAATGGTCTTCAAGGTGCATATGAAGGAACTGTAGGAGGGAAATAGGATAATTCACATCTCCACCAATAATTAGATGTAGCCACACTAGTTTGATGGGGTTTCAGGTGAGACATCTAAAATACTAGGTCATGGTGGAGGCTGGAATATGAAAAATAGATCATTTAATAGAAATGGCTGTGCAGAAGAGCTTGGAGGAATCATCCTCTCACTTGATGTGAACCATGAACCTTAAACATAGAGAAATGAGGAGGGGTGGCAGATAAGTTTGGGATGCATCTTCAGGGGATGTTGAAACAACAACAGCATATGGTTTCTCTACATCCCATTCACCCCAACCCCTCCAAGCCCAGGAAGTTGTCAGGGGTGGTACTTTGTGATGTCAAAGCCATCCTAGGACTGCCATTGGCTGGGACAATGCCTGTATGATCAAACAAAGCTCAAGGGTGTGGCTTTGCCTTGTCACCAGGAGGGTATATATAGGGAGGTCAGGAGCTCTGGGACAACCCACTGGCAAGCTTCAATACAGCTGTGGATGTCTGTACTATAGAAGAGGCTAGTATAGACATTCTAGAACCAGCCATAATTATGGAAGATCCAACTTCAAGCACCAGAGGAAAGAAGAGGAAGAGTCCCTCTGAATCTAACAATAAAGAAAGTGATGAGGTAAGATGGTTAGGATTTGAAGGGAAGGCTAGGGTGAAAGAAAGACACATAGAGAGGGGGCTTAACTAGCAGCACAGGAATATTGCAGACACCTGTGGAAGTAGGGGGCCAGCTTAAGGCCACAGCCCACCGCCACTTACAGGCTGGGGTACTTACAGACTTGGGTGGGAGGGATCTATGCAGTATGGTTTGCTGACCAGCAGGTTATTTATGAGATGTTCTTATGATCAGGTGGTTTGGCCCTTTTTCTGGTGGAATGTCAAGGTAGTGTTCCTTTGAACTTTGCCAAGCAAGATGTGATAGTGATGTTTCTTTAGTTGGGCCTTTGTCCGCCTTGTGCTCAGGTGTTTAGGCAGGATGTTTCTCATGGCCTCAACCCCCATGGAATGTTTCACTTTGAACAAGGCCTGCAAAATAACAAAGAGCTTACAAAATGGTGCAGTTTGGACAACCACAGATGATACCCTACCCATGCTCTTCTTCTTCCCCATAGATCCCTACCCTATGGTTTCACCTCGTTTTCTCTGGCACAAACCCCTTTCCCAAACTGCCTTCTTTCTCACAAAGCCCTCCCTGCTATCCAGTCTCTACCCTATTCACCCAAAATAATGGCTTTCTGGCCTCTGCCTGTTTTCTTAGCAGAAGCAAGAGACAGTGAAAACAGACTCAGCTCCTAAAAAATGTCTGAAAAAGACCAAAAAATCAAAATATTCAACAATATTAAAGATTTCCCCCAAGAAGGATGAAAAAATCAATTCAAATCAACCAGAAAAACACCAGTCTGAAAAGAAATCTGCTGATGCAGTCCCAGAGAAGAAGGACAAAGACCTAGACTCATCAGAAGAATCTTCACATGAGGATAAAGATCTAGACTTATGGCAAGTATCTTCAATAGACGGTGAAGACCTAGATGACTCCTCTGAAGGATGTTCACAGGAGTGTCGGGAGTATTAGTCACACATGTAGAAGCCAAATTGGACAAATCATCACCACTGATGGCAATAATAATAAAATCAAATGTGACGAGCTGACGACTGTGTATATCTCGGCCTGTTTTCTGGTGGTGGGGGAGGATGGGAAGGGAGAAGTAGGCATTTGGTAAGGGAGGGGTGTGAGGTTCTGTAGCGTTGGTTGACAGACCCACAGGTTAACAGTCAGCCAGACATTGTAAATAAGGACGAGGGGAGGTCTGATTCTTGGAGAAAATTTTTCTTTCTAAAATTTTATCTCACAGGAGAGGAATAAAAGGGCTTGGTGTTTCTTAGAGCATATGAATGTGTAGAAGGGCATATAAAAATTCTGTATTGGCTGGATGCAGTGGATCACACCTGTAATCCACACACGTTTGGATGCCAACGTAGGAGGATCACCTGAGGTCAGGAGTTTGAAACCAGCCTGGCCAACATGGTGAAACCTCTCTCTATTAAAAAGAAATTACAAAAATTAGCCAGGCATGGTGGCAGGCACCTGTAATCCCAGCTACTCAAGAGGCTGAGGAAGGAGAATCACTTAAATCCCAGAGGTGGTAGTTTCAGTGAGCTGAGATCACACCACTGCACTCCAGCCTAGGGGATAGAGCAAGACTCTGTCTCCGAAAT
Source organism: Saimiri boliviensis (assembly GCF_048565385.1). Classification (NCBI taxonomy): domain Eukaryota; kingdom Metazoa; phylum Chordata; class Mammalia; order Primates; family Cebidae; genus Saimiri; species Saimiri boliviensis. The sequence goes on from NC_133470.1 coordinate 93,580,312, forward strand.
AATAATAAATAAAATAAAATAAAAAGATCTGCATTGTATATAGGTGACAGTGATGCTCTTTCCAAAATGAAGACATCAATATCACCACTTCCAGGCCATATACCTCATAGTGCTTTGGGTTGTAACTCAATCAATGCTGTGAGCAACTGAAAGGACCAAAAGAACCAAAATCCTCAACCTACGTAAAGTGAGACAGCAGGCCACAGACACTAAAATGATGGTGTTTGGAAGCCGTGGTCCCAATACTAGTGCATTTCCTTGTTAAGAAACTCTAGATGGAGTAGTAGCCTACCAAATGTGGGACACATTTTGCTGGGCCCAGGGCCCGTGCTGCTCTCTGCAGCCTCTGGACATGGCACCCTGCATTCCGTTGCTTCAGCACCAGCTGTGGGTAAAAGGGTGGGTTCCGCATGGTTGATGTTGGGCTTGTGGTGCAAAAACATCAAGAACTGAGGTTTGGAAACCTAACAAAATCATCATGCATAGCTACTTACAAAAGAGATAACTTAAGCATAGATATCCATGATTAAAATTGTAACTAAATTAATTATGAAACACATGAGAGGGGATCTAAATATTGCTATTGCTGGATTAAACAGGCAACACATACCTTTTATAAACATAACCATGTTCTTTGATCTGTATCTTAGTGTCAGTAAAATATATTAATACTGATACCTTAACAATAATGCATTATTTTGTGTAGTCATATAACACTATATGAGTGCCAACTGGGAACACACTATCAGAAATAGCAAAATCTCTCACCTGGCTTTCTACTATATTCATAATTACCCTCCATTTTCTTTCTTGATCTCTCTGCAAGGTTCTTTCCACTACTCCATTAAAGTAAATAGTTTTAAGACTTTCATGGAGTAATGACTTCTCCTACACCCCATTCCTTTGACCTCCAGCTCACCCCAACACAGCTTACAAAAACATTATAGGAGGGAGAAGCCGCAAAGAACATTGCAGTTAATGGCATGAACTTTGTTATCAGTGTCTACTTTTGTGATTTAGGGCAAGTAATATAGCCCCCTATATGCTTCACTTTCCCTACCTCACAGAGTTATCAGGATAATTACATTAAATTAAATTAATGATAACTGATTTGTAAAGCACTTAGAACAATTTGAGGCACGTAACAGGTATTATGTAGAAAGTTTTTAAATCAACAAATAAGTATTTCTAGGCTTAACACAGACATTACCACCTCCAAGAATCTTTCTACAGTTTTGCTCTCATAAAACCAGGTTACATGCCCCTTCCCTTTAAATTCCTCCTCCATGTGCTCTGGCTTTTCATTATATTCATCGCACTGTAACACAGTTGTCAGTTGTTCTTAGGATTTCCCCATTGAAGTTATCCACAGGGAAGATGTTCTACAGCTGATAAATACAAGTTTCTGTATGGCAGGAATTTTATCTTTTTTCCATCTATCAGATACCCAGCGCCTACGATAGTATCAAGTACAGATATATGTAACTGTCGAATGAAAAAAATAATGTTGAATGAATTATCTAAATTTTTCATCTGCTAAGATTCTTACTCCTTTTCTATGCCTACCTATTGCAGTCCTTCACATTATAGATACATAATAATAACATTAATAGTAATTAGAGTAATGAATATATACCTGTCATGAACTGCCTTAGTCTGTTTTGTGCTGATACACTTGAATATCTAAGACTGAGTAATTTATAAATACAAAACATTTCTCCAACAGTTCTAGAGGTTAGGAAGTTCAGGATCAAGTCATCAGGATCTGATGAAGGTCTTCTTCCTCTGTTCTTACATGGTGGATGTGAAATTTTCTGTATATGCTGATGACATAATCTTATATTAAAAAAAAAAAAAAAAAAAAAAAAAAAAAAAAAAAACCTGGCTATGAGTGGTGGCTCACGTCTGTAATCCTAGCACTATGGGAGGCCAAGGAGGGTGGATCACCTGAGGTCATGCATTCAAGACCAGCCTTCCCAACATGGCGAAACACTGTCCCTACTAAAAATTAAAGAATTAGCTGGGCATGGTGGCTGTCACATGTAATCCCATCTACTCAGGAGACTGAGGCAGGAGAATTGCTTGAACTCTGGAGGCAGAGGTTACAGTGAGCCAAGATCAGGCCACTGCAGTCCAGCATAGGTGACAAAAGTAAAACACCATCCAAAAAAAAAAAAAAAAAAAAAAGAAAAAACCCTAAGGACTTTACCAAAAAACTGTTATAATTGATAAATGAATTAAGTTGTAGGATACAAAATCAACATTGAAATTTAGTAGCATTTCTATGTATTAGTAACAATCTGAAAAGATAATTATGAAAGCAATATGATTTAGAGTAGTAACAAAAAATTTAAATGCTTAGGTGTAAATTCCACTAAAGAGGAAAAATGCCTGGATACTGAAGACTGTAAAACACTAATAAGAGAAATTTAAAAGACACAAATAAATGGAAAGAATTTTCATGTTCATAAATACTATGAAAACGTCCATATTACTCAAAGCAATCTTATTGCAATCCCTATCAAAATGCCAATGCTATTTTTAACTTGAATGAAAAAAATGCTATAAATTTTTTGTGGTATAGCTTTTCTGGCTGGAAACCTCCATGGCCAGGGACACCTTTACCCACGTTCTTTTCCTGTGCCCAGGAAGAATGAGGTATGCACAGAAACAGAAGGTGAGAAAGACGAAAAGGAGTTTTACTCAGTATTAGAACAGCTCAGAGGAGACCTGCAGTTAGTAGCTCCTCTCTGTAGGTGGGTCATCCTGTCATCTTTGCAGTTCTCAGCAGAGGAGAGGTTGAAGTATGTGGATCCTCTCTGCCAGCAGGGCATCCTGAGGAGTGTTTAGCTCTCAGCAGTGATGAGGCCCTGGAGAGAATAGCATCTCTCTCGGCTGATTGTCCTGATGTCTGCTGCTCCCAGTGGACATGAAGCCTTGGAGAGGGTGGCCCATCTCTGCAAGCATATCATCCCAATGTCTGCAGCTCTTAACAAAGAGATGGCCCTGGAGAGGGTAGCTCCTCTCTCCAGCTGGGCACCTTGATGTCTACTCTGCTCTGGTTAAATCTGGGGTTTTCCTGGTCTTCAGAGGGATAAAGTGCATGCTGATTCCTCCATGGAAAACCATGGGCAGGCCCAGGAAAAACACCATGGGTTGTCCTTCCCATCCACAGTACTGGCAGAGGAGCCCACAAGCTTCAGGACTTTTCTAGCCCAAAGGTGGGGCATCACCAGGAGCCTGCTCTCTTCTGCCCAGGGTCTGTCTGCCTTCCACTGCCGTTCATGGTGCCCATATTGTTTGCACCAAGTGGTACCTGCATGCCAGCACTGTTATGCACCCCCACACCCTGGTACCTCTGCTTCCCTCCTATATTCATCTATGCCCAAAATCTGGAGGGGTAAAGGTGGCAGGGGCCTAGAATGTCAGCACTGGCCCAAGTGTACACTCACCCAGCCAGGCTGCAATAGCACCAGAGCTCAGCCCCAACTTTGTTCCAAGATTAGAGTGGGATCTGGTAGTAATGAGAGGCCAGGCAATGAAAACAGGCACTTGTGAGCCTGTGAAGGCTAAGGAGACCTTCCCAGGTCCCTAAGATTACAGAGAATCCTGGGTCTGCAGACAGGCTTGGATGACTTGCAGCTGTACCCGGGGACCTCCTTCTCAGCCAACTTGAAAGGGGTGGGGCTCCCACTTGTTCCCAGCTCCTGCAGGCTCTGTGGAATGTGCATCCTCACCCACACCTCTGATACGGGAGCAGTTGCCAGCAATGGGGAGAAGCCATCAGCGGGAGAAGGCACTTTTGAACCTGAGTGGTAGACGACCCTCCCAGGTCCCCAACAGCACAGAGATACCCAAATCTGGAGCTGTAGTGAAGCTCCAGCCTTCTCTGTGGAGCAGGAGGTCCAGGACCATGGGGACAGGGCTCCTGTCTGCTTAATGGAGTGTATAGCCCTCCCTGCAGCTGTGGCATCTTGGAAATGGCCATTGTAGATGAGCTACTGCTGCCATCAAAAATACTTTATTTACTATGGAACAAAAAGAGAGTCTATATAGCCAAAACCCTCTTGAGCAAAAAGAGCAATGCTAAAGGCATCACACTCCCTGTTTTCAAAATATATTACAAAGATGCAATAATCAATGCAGCATGATACTGGCACAAAGACAGACAGACAGACAAATGGAATAAAATAAAAACCCCCAAACTAAACTAAACTATTTATGGTCAACTGATTTTGACAAAGGTACCAAGAACATACAATGGGGAAAGAAGAGCCTCTTCAATAAATGGTACTGAAAACTGGATACACACAGGTAGCATAATGAAATTAGTTCCTTTTCTCATACCATATACAAAATTAAATCAAAAATGAATTGAAGACTTTTTAAACTTTTATTAGAAGTTCAGGGGTGTATGTGCAGAATGTGCATGTTGGTTACATAGGTAAACATCTGTCATAGGGGATAGTTAAACAGATTATTTATCACCCAGGTATTAAGTCTAATATCCATTAGTTAGTCTTCCTGATCCTCTCCCTTCTCTTACCTTCCATGCCCCAGTAGAGCCCAGTGTACTTTGTTCCCCTCTATGTGTCCATGTGTTCTCATTATTTAGCTCCAACTAATAGCTGAGAACATGCTGTATTTGGTTTTCTGTTCGTGCTTTAGTTTGCTAAAAATAATTGCCTTCAGCTCTATCCATGTGCCTGCAAAGTACATGATCAAATACATGAAGACAGAAATACCATTCAGTCCAATATTATTATTAGATATATACCCAAAGTAATATAAATAACTCTATTATAATGACACAAATGTGTATGTTCATTGCAGCACTATTCACAATATCAAAGACATGGAATCAACGTAAATGCCCATCAATGACAGACTGGATAAAGAAAACAAAGTACACACACATCATGGAATACTATGCAGCCATTAAAAATGAATACTTAAATAAAATACCTGAAACTCTAAAACTTCTAAAGAAGCATAAGGAAATAGCTTCATGCCATTGCTCTTGGCAAGATTATTTGGATATAATCCTGAAAACATAAGCAATGAAAACAAAAGTAGACCAATAAAATGGCATTAAACTGAAATGCTTCTACACACCAAAAAGACAACAATGTAGAAGGACAAACCACAGAATGGGACAAAAATATGCAAATCATACATCTGATAAGGGATTAATACACAAAATATATATGAAACTCAAGAAATGTAATACAAAAAAACAAATAATGTCATTAAAAACTGAGCAAAGAACCTGAACGGATATTTGGTAAAAGACATATAAATGGAAAATCAGTACATTAAAATACATAGAATTACCAATCATTAGGGAACTACAACTTACAACTAAAGTAAAATATCTCTTTACACTGTTACAATGGCTTTAATAAAAAGATGAAACATGACATGTGTTGGGGAGAATGCAAAGAAAAGGGAACTCATATACTGTTGGTAGATTGTAAATTATTACATCCAATATGGAAAACAGTATGGAAGTGCCTCTAAAACCTAAAAATAGAACTACCCTATGACCCAATTCGTCAACTTCTGGATATGTACTTAAATAAACTGAAAGCAACACATCACAGGAATATCTGCACTCCCATGTCCAGTGCAGCATCATTCCCAGTAGCCAAGAGGAAACAACCTAAGGGTCCATTAATGGATGAATGAATATCAATGATAGACTAGATAGAGAAAATGTATCATGCAACCATAAAAAAAGGATGAGTTCATGTCCTTTGCAGGGACATGGATGAAGCTGGAAACCGTCATTCTCAGCAAACTAACACAAGAACAGAAAACCAAACACTGCATGTTCTCACTCATAAGTGGGAGTTGAACAATGAGAATGCATGAACACAGGGAGGGAAACATCACACATTGGGTCCTGTCAAGGGGTTGGGGGGCTAGGAGAGGGACAGCATTAGGGGAAATACCTAATGTAGATGACCAGTTGATGGGTACAGCAAACCACCATGGTACATGTATACCTATGTAGCAAACCTGCACATTCTGCACGTGTACCCCAGAACTTAAAGTATAGTAAAAAATATAAAATATAATATATATATATACACATCAAAATACTCTTCAGCCTTGAAATGGGAGAAGAGATTTTTTTTATTTGAATATATTTAGAGTGCAGTTTTGTTGCATAGATGTATTGAGTAGTGGTGAAGTCTGGGCTTTTAGTGTAGCAACAATTTGATTAGTGTACATTGTATAAATTACATAATTACTCATCAATCACCCCTATATTAGGCCATGCTTGCATTTCCATAAAAAATACCCAAGACTGGGTAATTTGTAAGAAAATAGGTTTAATTGGCTGATGGTTTTGTAGGCTGAACAATAAGCATGATGTTGGCATCTGTTTCTAGGGACACTTCAGGAAACTCAATCATGACAGAAGGTGAAGGGTGAGCAGCTTTCTCATATAGTGGGAGCAAGAGCAAAAGAGAGGGCAGGGGTGTGCCACACAATAAAACAGCCATATCTCATGAGTACTCACTCAGCATTGCAATGACAACATCAAGCCATAAGTAATATGACCCCATGATCCAGGCTTCATATTCAACATTGGAGATTACATTTCATCATGAGATTGGGGTGGAAACACATGTCCAAACTGTATCATTCTGCCCCCGGCACCTCCCAAATGTCATGTCCTTCTTACATTGCAAAACATAATGATGGTTTTCCAACTTTTTCCTAAATCTTAATGTATTCTCTCATTAACTCCAGAGTCCAAAGTTTCATTAGAGATGAAACAAATCTCTTCAACCTATAAGCCTGTAAAATCAAAACAAGTTATTCACTTCTAAGATACAACAGTGGTGCAGGCATTGGGTAAACACTGACATTCCCAAAGGGATAAATCCACCAAAAGAAAGAGGCTAGAGGCACCATGACAATTCAAAACCCAGCAGCACAGCAGTCATTACATCTTACAGCCTCAAAATAATGCTTGAATCCATGTTGCACATCCAGGGCATACTAATGCAAGGGGCTAGCTCCCAAAGCCAGCTCCAGTTCAGTCCCTGCGTATCTGCAGAGTACAGGCCCCATAGCTGCTCTTACGGGCTGGAGTGGAATGCCTGTGGCTTTTCCAGGACCAGTGTGCAAGCTGCTAGTGGGTCTAGCTATTCTAGACTCTGAAGGATAATTTTCATCTCACAGCTCCACTAGGCAGTACTCCAGTGGAGACTCTGTGTGGGGCCTCCAACACCACATTTCCACTCTACACTGTCCTGGTACATGTTCTCTGTGAGTGCTCCACTCTTGCAGCAGCACTCTCCCAGGATATCCAGGCTTTTTCATACATTCTCCGAAATCTATAAGGAGGCTACCAAGCCTCATCACTCTTGCACTCTGTGTACCTGTAGGCTTAGCACCATGTGGAAGACACAAAGGCTTATGGCTTGCAGCTTCTAAAGTAGTGACCTGAGGTGTCCTTAGGCCCCTTTGAGCCATGACTAAAGCCAGAGTGGCTGCAATGTGGGAAGCAGTGTCCTGAGGCTGCACAGGGCAGTATCACCCTAGGCCTAGCCCTTGAAACCATTTTTTTTTCCTAGGCTTCAGGGCCTGTGATGGGAGGGGATGCTACAAAGGTCTCTGAAATGACTTCTAGGCCTTTCTCCCACTGTGTTAGATATTAGCACTTGGTTCTCTTAGTTATGTAAATATCTCTAGCAAGTGATTGCTCCATGCTCTGCTTAAATTTCTCTCCTGAATAAACTTTTTCTTTTTCCAACATGTGGACAGTCTTCAAATTTTTGAAACTTTTATGTTCTGCTTTCTTTTAAAATATAAGCTCAAACTTTAAGTCATTCCTTGGCTTTCACATGTGAATTGGGTCATTAGTAGTAGCCAGGCCACATCTTGAACACATTGCTGCTTAGAGATTTCATCTATCAGATACTGTAAATCATCACTCCCATGTTCAAACTTCCACATATCCATAGAGCATGAACAGATTGTATGGAAGCTCTTTGCTAAGGTATAATATGTGTCAGTTTTGCTTCAATTCCCAATGAATTCCTCAGTTCCATCTGATACCTCATCAGCCTGAACTTCACTGTCCATATTAATATATTAATTTTGGTCACAACCATTTGACCAGCATCTATGAAATCTCAAACATTTTTCTGAGACCTCCAAACTCTTCCAACCTCTACACGTTACCTAGTTCCAAGGCCACTTTCACATTTTTAGATACCTTTATAGCCTCAACCATCTACTCAGTATAAATTTTCCATATTTGGCCATTCTTGCATTTCCATAAAGAAATATCTGAGACTGTGTAATTTATAAGACAAGTAGTTTAATTGGCTGATGTTTTCACAGGCTATACAGGAAGCATTGTGCTGGCATCTGCTTCTTGAGAGGTCCCAGCAAGCTTTCTTTCATGGCAGAAGGCAATGGGAGAGCAGGCATCTCATGCTTTGGGAGCAGTAGCAAGACAGAGTGGGATGGAAGGTGCCCCACAGTTAAACAGCCAGATCTCATGAGTACTCTCTCACTACTGCAAGGACAGTGTCAAGCCATAAGGGATCTGTCCTCATGGCCAAACACATCTCACCAGGTTCCACCTCAAACACTGGTGATTTTATTTCAACATGAGATTTGGTTAGGAACAAATATCCAAACTATATCAACACGCCTCCCACCATCCCACCCTTCCAAGTCTTTGATGTTTATTACTTCACTCTCTATGTCCATATACATGTGCACTCATTATTTAGCTACTACTTATGAATTAGATGATAGGTATCTTGATTTTCTGTTTCTGAGTTATTTAAGAGAATGGTTTCAAGTTTCATCCATGTTGCTGTAAAAGACATGATTTCATTATTTTTTATGGCTGAATAGTATTCCAAAGTATACATACACTACATTTTCACATTTTCTTTATGCAATTATCTACTGATGGACACTTGGATTGATTTTATATGTTATCATGAATACTGCTGCAATAAAGTTATGAGTGCCAGTGTCTTTTTATATAATAATTTATTTCCCTTTGTGTAGGGAAATAAAGTATTATATAAATACTTTATATATACATATGTATATATATATATATATATATATATATATACATATATATATATATATACATATTTATACACACACACACACACACACACACACACACACACACACACATATATATACATATATAATTCAGTGATCCCCATAGTGGGATCACTGAATCAAATGGGTAGTCCAATTATTGGTTCTTTGAGAAGTCGCCATACTGTTTTCCATTGAGCTTGTGCTAATTTATAGTACAATAAACAGTGTATAAGCATTCCCTTCACTCCACAATCTCATCAACATCTGTTATTTTTTGTCTTCTTAATACCATTCTGACTGATGTAAGAGCATATCTCAGTGTGATTTTAATTTGTATTCTTCTGATGATTAACCATGTTAAGCCTTTTTTTTTTTCTTGTAATTTGTGGCAACATGGATGAACATGGTGGCCATTAGAGTAAGTAAAATAATCCAGGCATGGAAATACAAATATCACATGATCTCGCTTCCATATGAAATATAATAAAGTTGAACTCATAGAAATAGAATGTGGAACAGTGGTTATCAGAGGCTGGGGAGGGTTTTAGGAGGGAGAGAATGGGGAGTTTTTAACCAATTAGTATAAAGTTTTAGGTAGACAGAAGGAAAAGGTTTTGAAATCTGTTGCACAGCACTGTTATTATAGTCAATAAAAATATATTACATATTTGAAAATAACAAAGTAAACATAAAATGTCTCAGCATAGAAAATAATATGTAAGAGATGTGATGGATGCACTAGCTTGTTTAATAATGACTTAGTATACATATATCAAAAATCACATTGTGTCCCCAGGTGCATGTATTAATTATGATTTGTTCATTGAACATAATATTCATAATATTTTTAAAAGTCAAAACAATTGTGATAGAAACTAGTTCAGTGGTTTTCACAATCAAGCCAGGGAATGGCAGGAAATTAACTTAATAGACATGAGGAAAATTTGGGGGCTGATGAAAATATTCTGTATCATAATTGTAGTGGCTACATATTTGTCAAAGCTCATTAAATTATATACAATAATAACAGGACAATTTTACTGAAGGTAAAGTATACCTTAATAAACCTGACTTTTACGAAAGAAATAATCAAGAACAGGGAGTCAGGATAAGGAAATTAAAGATTGGAATATAAATGGATGAACTTTAATGGAAAATAGAGATAACAGAAAGGAGTTTGGAATAATACCCTGGACTATGGTTTATATATTCACAGTACCTTCTTATGTCATGCCACTGTTTCTGTAAAAACATAGAAACTGAACATACTGCTTCTGAATAACTACAGGGTAAATAACAAAATTAAGTCAGAAATAAATAAGTTCTTTGAAACCAATGACAACAAAGACACAATGTACCAGAATCACTGGACACAGCTAAAGCACTAAATGCCCACAGGAGAAAGCAGGAAAGAGCTAAAACATCCTAATATCACAATTAAAAGAACTATAGAAGCAAGAGCAAATTCAAAAGCTAGTGGAAGACAAGAAATAACTAAAAGCAGAGCAGAACTGAAAGAGATAGAGACATGAAAAACCCTTCAAAAAATCAGTGAATCTAGGAGCTGGTTTTGTGAAAAGATCAACAGAATAGATAGACCACTAGCCAGACTAATAAGAAAAGAGAGAAGAATCAAATAGACACAATAAAAAATGATAAAGAGGATACCACCATTGATACAGAAATACAAACTACCATCAGAGAATACTACAAACACCTCTATGCAAATAAACTAGAAAATCTAGAAGAAATTGATAAATTTGTGGACACTTACACCTTCCCAAGACTAAATCAGGAAGAAGTTGAATCCCTGAATAGACCAATAACAAGGTCTTAAGTTGAAGCAGTAATTAATAGCCTATCAAGCAAAAAAAGCCCAGGACCAGACAGCTTCACAGTCCAACTCTACCATTGGTACAAAGAGGGGCTAGTATCATCCCTTCTGAAACAATTCCAAACAATAGAAAAAGAAGGACTCCTCCCTAACTCGTTTTATGAGGCCAGCATCATCCTGATACCAAAAAGAGATTAAAAAAATAAAAGAAAGAAAATTTCAGGTAAATATCCCTGATGAACATTGATGTGAAAATCCTCAATAAAATACTGGCAAACTGAATCCAGCAGCACATCAAAAACCTTATCCATCATGATCAAGTTGGCTTCATACCTGGATGCAAGGCTGGTTCAACATGTGCAAATCAATCGGCATAATCCATCATGTAAACAGAACCAATGACAAAACCACATGATTATCTCAACAGATGCAGAAAAGGCCTTTGATAAAATTCAACATCTCTTCATGCTAAAAATTCTCAATAAACTAGGTATTGATGGAACGTATCTCAAAATAATGAGAGCTATTTATTACAAACTCACAGTCAGTATCATACTGAATAGGGGAAAAGCTGGAAGCATTCCCTTTGAAAACCAACACAAGACAAGGATGCCCTCTCTCACCACTCCTATTCGACATAGTATTGGAAGTTCTGGCCAGGACAATCAGGCAAGAGAAAGAAATGAAGAGTATTCAAATAGGAAGAGAGGAAGTCAAATTGAGGTGATTGTATTCTTTTAATGCCTATTATGTAGCAACTTTCAAGTTAGACGTTGTTCTTGGATAAATTTGTACTTGTTAATAGGAGGCAGTATAACATAGTAGAAGAAGGCCTTGGACACAGAGGAACTTGATTCTACTTCTGATTAATTCATCCTTTCACTTATTTTTTCCAAAAATGGTTGATGTAACCTACTCTGGTTCAGCAAGATATTAGATACAGGGGATACTGAAATTATTTAGAGTCCCTACTCTCAAACATACTGGAATAGAGTAGGAAAGGGAGATGCATATGCTGGACTCTCAACTGAGGAATCTGACCTCTATACAAATTAAGGTCAAATGTGTCATTTTTTTTTTTTTTCAGAGCCTCTGTTGACTTTTGAATAGCAAAGGTCTTTCAGAAAATTATTTTTTTTTCTCAAATGGAATCGATTGGCAGAAATCAGAGCAACAGAGGAAATTTACTCAATGCAGAGTTGACTTCAACTGTGAATATTTACTTTCTGGGTTCAAAAATGGATGTATGGGTTTCTTCTTTGTTAACATTTAATGTTTCCTGTTACTAATAAGGAAGTGTTGCACCCTAAGTAAATTAAATCGAGATGAAATTTATAATTTCTTTGAAAACAATAAAATTGCTATTTTAGATGTTATTAAACTCTTAGTCAATATAATTTGGTCAGGATTATTTACTATTGATTAAGAAATAACCTGATGAATCATTCTGAAGAATGCTTGACTAATGTGTTTGATAGAAGCACATTAAAATAATGCGTTAAACTGCTATAGTTATGCAAATTTATGTTAAATACCTTATTTCAGCATTTTAGTATTTGCTGTTAATAAAGAAAATTATTAATCTGAACATATTTTAGTTGGCCTTTGAACACTTTGAGTTTATGAGTTTGGAAATAGCTTCAGATTAAAGATACACTGGTATTTCATAGGGGCCCTTCGGGTCTTTAAAAATTCATCTAATGGACCATGGTGCAGTTAGGCCAAGTTTGCAAAGACATACAAATCTGGATCATATGGACCAAAACATCTGCCTCTCAAGTAAAATCTAATCTAGTTAGTTCTCTTTTTACTCTGTTACATATGTCTGAATTTAAATTCCCTATGCCTTACATCTTAAAGATATCAGGTTGCTTTTTTTTTTTTCAGTCTCCCAATTGTTTCCACCCCTATGTTTTTAAAAAATTCTCTGATATTTCCCTTTTATTATAAAAGCACTATTTTGTAACATTTACATACCAATCTGTCTACAGTACCAATACTACTTCCTTTTTGAACAACTTTTGTTTACCTATTATACCTTATTCACTAATGTACCTATGTGCCTTTGCACATTTTCAACTATCAATAAATGCTTTCTGAATAGAATTCCCATAGCTGATTAAAGGTGTCAGCTGATAATATGGACATCACACTTCTTTTGAGGTGAACAATGCAAACTCGGGTCTGAGAAGATGGTTTCTTAATCTCTTATTTTACCAGGATACCCACCTTTTCTTAAGTGCATACTTATTTTCTGGAGACATATAGGATTGCAGTACAAAAGCTGTGATATACCTACCAATTCTCCCTAGATTTGAGTAAGGCTAACAGAATAAAAACATGCTATTTTGTGCATGCACCTTCCTCATATATGGCACCCGTCTTTATCTTCAGATAGTATCAGTGTTAGTAGATATGAGTCTTCTGTGAAGATAATTAAAAGCCATATAAATTCACAGGTATATATTTGGAGAGGCTTAAAAGATGACATCTCCAAATATATACACTTTCGTTTCCAAAAAGTCTGCATCTACTTCTTGTGATTAGCCCCATTTTACGGGTGAGAAACATTAAGAGATTATAACTGACCAAGAATCCAGAGCAATTTATTGAGAAAAATGGAAATAATATTCTGATTGATGCTTCTTAGTTTCTAGGAGGGAGACAATCATATTAATCCATTACAAAAAGAAGGCAAAAGATAAAATTTAGAATCTATATCAAATTATTTGGCTCTGAGTCAAATTTCATCTGAAAGCATATTATGTTCTAGGTGTTTGCCATTGGGAAGACGTAATATGTTTAATTAGAAAATATATTTTAAGTTCAGGTGCGATGGCTCATGCCTGTAATCCCAGTATTTTGGGAAGCTGAGGTGGGAGGATCACGAGGTCAGGAGATGGAGACCATCCTGGCCAACATGGTGAAACCCCACCCCTACTAAAAATTAAAAAATAGCTGTGTGTGGTGGCACGTGCCTGTAATCCCTGCTACATGGGAAGTTGAGGCACGAGAATGGCTTGAACCAGGGAGTTGGAGGTTGCAGTGAGCCAAAATCATTACACTGCACTCCAGCCTGGCAACAGAGTGAGACTCCATCTCAAAAGAAAAAAATAAAAACAACAAGAAAATATATTTTAAAATATTACTAGGTTGCTCAGCTGTCAAAATTATGTAAATAAAATGTTGATTGCAAATAATTATTAAAATGTTTGAATGTCCTTATATGGCTTTTTAGGAAATGTGCTTCATTTTGTTTGTACATACAGAAATAAAATTTTCCTGGATTCTTCGGGAATGTGATTGTTATAGTTACATATGTATGCATATTTTTTAAAGAAACTAAGGTTTAGTTTTAACCTAAGCAAACAGCTGGACCCAAAAATCACAGTGAGAATTTTAATTAATATTCTGTAGATAGTTTTCAATCAATTTTTGATATTTTAGCTTAGACTTTTGAAGGCAATTGAGAAAGTATTTTTTTTTAAACAAAAAGACATTCATTATCCCTAAACTAAAAGATAAAAAGTGGAGGGTAGATGTATGGTTGACATTTTACAAAGAAAATACTTTAATGATTTTTAGCTGCCATTCTATGTAACTCATCATTCAGTCAATGGTAATTTGTTGTGTTTACTGGTCACTATTAAGTTGCTAGATTTTTAAAAATTTAATTATTTTCTTATTTTCTGCCATGCTAATTGCTTAATAAAGAAGAGCAGTGATTTGAGTGGTGAAATAAAACAAAATGAAACACAGTTTATTGTCATAAAATTTCTAAATTGGAAGTAAGTGTAGCTGAATGCCCCTTATACACCTGCATTTGGTTTCTTATTTAAAAGCCTCAACATCCTTGCACAGTCACATTGCTTTTCTGATTTTTTAATTCTTCATCTATAAGAATAAACATATATTACTGTTACCTTGCTTATCTTCATAGCTTTATCTTCATATCAAATGAGTAATGGAAATAAATAAGTTATACAATTGTAAATTAATAATGATGTGGTTGAAGATGATTCAAGGAAATTGTAACACTCTGTGTAGTGATCCAAAATTGGATATTCTAAACAATTTTTAATATTTAAATTGTAAGCTATGCATATTCTATGATTTAAATATTAATCACATGCCCACTTATTCAGCTAACATTTATTTAGCACTTACTGTGGGCCAGGCACTATGCAAAGCATTAGGGACTCCAGGGCCCACCTACACCACACATTATCATCGTCTACTGGAAAGAGCTGGAGAGTAACATGTGAATTTCATATCATTTATTTCATAGAAAAGAGTATGAACATATATGTATACTTTTATATCATATAGTAATATCCTCTAACTGAAAATGTATCCAGTAGTTTCTTCTCTATTTTGTATACAGGTTTTTGATCTCACCTATGTGGGACATGGCCTCAGGAGTTTAATAATCACTCAAAGGAGTATTTTAATTAGGATATAAGTAATTGTATTAACAATTTTTTTATTGAAAGATTGGGAACAAAAATTATATAAATATGTGATATACATATAAAATTACCAAACACTCAGAGAAGTCCTAGGAATAACAGTAGTTAAGTAAATGTGAAATTTGCATTTTAAAAAGGAAACTTGTCTGAGGCAGGCAGATCATCTGAGGTCCCAAGTTTAAGACCAGCATGACCAACATGGAGAGGAACCTGTCTCTATTAAAAATTCAAAATTAATGCAGTGTGATGGCACATGCCTATAATCCCAGCTACTCCGGAGGCTGAGGCAGGAGAATCACTTTAACTAGGGAGGTGGAAGTTGTGGTGAGCCACAATCATGCCATTGCACTCCAGCCTGTGCAACAAGAGCAAACTCTGTCTCAAAAAATAAAATATAATAAATAAAAAGGAAACTTGTTCATATAATGAAGTACTCTGTTATTTTAGCCCTAATGTATTTTACCAAAAGGAACTTATATATACATATATATATATATATATATATATATATATATATATATGTGTGTGTGTGTGTGTGTGTGTGTGTGTGTGTGTGTGTGTGTGTGTATCCCATTTCAGCCTTATTGCAACATCTCCAAAGAGTATATTTAATAAAGTCAGTTGTTCTATCAAGATCCCCACCCTTTTTCTTGTTACCTCAATGTGCATAACTGTATGTGACATGTGGCACAGAAATCCATAATGCTTCTATTCAGTGAAAGCGTAGAGAGAAGCCATTTTAGGGTATATACAGCACTAATCACAATGCCTATATACCTTAATAATAAATAACATATAAAGAAGAATGAAAAGATGGAAAGAAAAAAGAAAAGAAGGAAGTGAGGAAGGAAGGCAAAGAAAGAGAGAAGGGCAAGCTACAGTGGTGTGTAAAGAGGTCCATTAAATGATAGAAATGTTAACAGCACTCCCTACTAAAACTTTCTATTCTAGCCCCTCAAAATATTAGTGTGGCATCAGACAATTTCATATCTAAAAATTTGTCTGTTTATTACTAATCATGCCAAGAAGCAAGTGTATTAATAATTTATAATCTATCAAGATAAGCTTTTACTGTCTCTGAATTATTTAAAATTATGTCTTCTTTCTTTGCATGTTTATTTAATCAATTTAATTCTTATATATTGTTCTACTTAAAATGTAGCCAGTTGACATTTAGTCATTTGCTATCCAAAGTTTGAGTTGAAGGATGGAATTTTTAATTAGATCCTTTCAATCATTCAACAAATACTTTTTATCACCTATGCTTTTGGATGCTTGGCATATAACAGTGGAATAAAATAGAGGAAAAAGCTATTATTGTCCTCATTGAAGTTATTTACTAGAATGGGAAGTGAAATGGTTTGGGTCTGTGTCACTGTACAAATACAGTGTCAAATTGTAGTCCCCAATGTTGGAGGTGGGGCCTGGTGGGGATGATAAAATAATGGGAGTGGACTTTGCCCTGGGAGCTATTCTAGTGATAGTGAGTGAGTTCTTATGAGATCTGGTTATTTAAATGTATGTGGCACCTTCCTCCTTGTCTCTCTTTCTACTGCTCCAGCCACATGAAGTGGCTCCCCATCTTTCACCATGATTGGAAGCTTCTTGAGGCTTCCCAAGAATCAGAAGCCACAATGCTTCCTGTACAACCTGCAGAACCATGAGCCAATTAAACCTCTTTTCTTTATAAATTACACAGTCTTAAGAACGTCTTTACTGCAGTGCAAGAATGGACTAATACAGGAGAGGTACCAAACAGATAAATGAATGAAATATTTAAAATGTCAGAAAAAAAGAAATGCTATGCATACAAATGAACAAAATAAGGAAGATAGCCTGTGACAAGGGAGTGATTTTAAGTAGGGTGGCCAAAGGAGGCTTATTTGAAAAGTGACTTGATGAAAGTGAGGAATTGACACATGCAAATGTCTAAGGTAAAAAGGTTACAGGTGGAGGACACGACAATGACTAAAGCTCCAAGGTGAAGGTATAGAGCAAGGAGGCCAGACCAGATAAAGCTCAGTAAGCAAAGAAGAAAAGGTAGAAGGTAAAGTCAGAAAGTCAAAAAAAAAAAAAAAAAAAAAAAAAAAAGATAACTAGGTTATTATAAAGACATCATCTTCTACTGAATGAAATTGAAAGCCATTGAAGGATTTAGAATAGGGGACTGATAGAATCTGACAGGATCTGACTTTCGTTTCCAGAGACAAGGTCTCACTGTTTCTCCCAGGCTGGAATGAAGTGGTGTGATCATAGATCACTGGAAACTTGAACTCATGGGCTCAAGCCATTCCCCTGCCTTGGCCTCCCAAAGCTCTGGGATTATAGGTATGACTCACCATGTCTGGCCAGATCTCACTTTTTAATGCAATGATTCTGGATTTTCATTCAAGACAGAGTAAAGGGAGGTAAAGACTGAAGTAAAGAGACTAGTAAAGAGGCTATAGCAAGACATGGTGGTGAATGGCACCAGTACCACAGCTGCAGAAGTAATGACAAAAATTTCATAACACTCATTCTTGTATGTGACACACACAAATGTCTCGAAGATGACTTACAGAGGTTTGGCTTGAGGAAATGAAGAAACATTGTTTCCACTTACTAAAATATATAGAATATCAAAGGGAATAATTTTCTGGCATTTTGAAAGGAAAATCAGGAGTTGGTGACAGTCATGCTAATGTTTAGATGTTTAAAATTTCATAACATAGTATCTGTTAACCTTACTACAAGTCATGTGGTATTGAATATAACTTTCTATTATCCTTAAGAAGCTTCAAAGCACTCATATTTTATAACTATTAAAATTTTACTTGAAATGTTTTTGGAACAAATTTCTTATTGTTTTTCTTTTTCTACTTTTCACATGGAACTCGAAAAACGGACTTTTAACCTTGGTAGTAATCGTAGGGTCTCTTGAATTTGAAGTTATGTGAAACACCCACACTTCATTTGCATTTGTTTACTACCTTTACTTTGCAATTTTAAATTTCATAAAGTGTCTCAGAACTTCCCATAAACGTATACATATAAAAATAATAACCTCATGTAACCACACCATGCAGAGATAACTGTTGTCTTCATTTATATTCTTTCTTATCACTCCACAATTCATTCAAAACTCATACTTCTTTATATATTGTGAGAGTGTTATATACCAGGAACTGTAGTAAGTGATTTACATGAATTGGCTAGTTTAAGTCATACAACAGCCTTTTATCAGTCATGTTATCACTTCCAAATAATAAAAAACAAACCACATAGTTTAAACACACACAAAAAAAATGTATTGAGTATCAACTTAAAGATTTCACAGAAATTGCAAATCATGCTGGGGTGCTGTACAGACGGACAATAGCCAAGATTGCAGCACATATTTGTTATGATAGAAACATCACATTTGCTTCTGTGAGTCACAGACAATGCATGTGATACCACCAATTCTCCTAGCACTGGGCACTGGATGTTATCTCTGAAGTATTTGAATCTGCTTTTCATGGACACCCATACATGATAAATTTTCCTAGAATAGAATAAGTATCAGAATACTAGGAAACCAAAAATACTATTGGAATGGTCCATGTCTTAAACTGCCCAATGCCAGTATATTATTTTTTATATGCTTAAACTTTCAAATAACAAAAGCGCAGTTTATAGAGACTCACATAATAAAACCAACCCTTGATAAACAAGCAAATAGAAAAGCAAGACTATTTTCTCTCCAAAGGAGGGTCATCAAAATTATTATTATTTTTATGTTGAACTACAGCTCTCATCAGCAGGTGATTATGATTCCTCTATAATTTCATTACAATTTATTTCAATGAACTAAATTGGGAAGGTCACCACCACCAGTGAACCCTTTTTAAAAAAATTACTAAGGAAAAGAGAGAGAAGAACACACACACACACACACACACACACACACACACACACACACACACACACAATGGTTAGCATAGCCAATCATATACAACACCCTGCACAGAGTCCATGCTGGCAAGGGTGAAGGCAGTTACCTCCAGTATTCAAAAGCATCAGAAACACATATTTATTAGCTTATTAAACAGAAATACAAAAATGTATAAGCACTACAGAGGAGTGGGTTATCTTTCTAGTTCTGCAATCTAGGATCCATCACTTACATGTTCTGTGTGCTGGGAAAGTTGCTTAACCTCACTAGCCTTCCACTTCTTCCTCTCTAAAATAGAGATACCATTAAATAACGTGAAATAATGCATGTGTGTCCTATTCAAATTTAACTCATTTGTGAATTAAATTACACTATGGATGCATCTGGTTATCTAAATGGTCCTGAAGAGGACCTTGTTTGGCTGATCTTGCTAGTAAATCAGTAACTCAATAGTGGCAGTAGCCAAATTAGCAAAAATGAGGTGAAGTTTCAACAGCAGAGGTTGCGATATTCTACATGTTGTATGTAACTCAGGACATTTTCAGCAAAAGAATTGTTATGCCTATAAAAAATAAGAAAACAAATTTAAAAATAGTTTTCCAGTAGAAAAATGTAAAGATACACTTCATATAATTTTTGTTTTGCTTTTGTATTGTTTATAATAGAGAAGTTGTGGGAAAGGGCACACACTGACATATCAGAAGCATTAGAATAATAATTATTTCTAGCAATTAGCAAACATCTATCATAGTTCAGATACTATACTAAGCACTTTATATATATATATATATATATATATATATATATATATAATTTCATGTAATCAACAGCAATTTTTGAAAGTTGTGAAAGTGAGTATTAGAGAATATAAGTACCTTGCTCTAAAGTACACAATATAAAATGGCCATCTAACTTCTATATTATCATGCTAAATCAGGCACTTAATAATCAGATAAGTAATATCTACTTTTTGGCATAGTGCATTCCTATAAACTGCAAGACAAAGCAAATAAATGTAAAAATGAATGGTATTTTCACAAAGAAACAATACTATTACTGAAAATTGTATTATCCACCAATAATATGACTGAAAACATCATGTATAATCAAGAGTATGTCATAAGAACAATGAGACTGTGAACATAAAATGTGCTAAATCTAATAAATATTAATTATGTATTTGATGAGTAATAATGCTGCTTCTCTTTTTCCAACTTAGAAAGGATCTTGAGGAATATTTTCAATGGTATTTGTCTCTAAGAGAACTCTCAAGTGGGGGGAAAAAAGCAACTTCAAAGCTTTTTTTCTTTCTCGATAAATGTCCTTTATTTTTGCAGTCATTTGGAACTACTCCATTGACTATTATGCTTTAAGTTGCTATGATAGCATCTAATATCGGAGAAAAAGAGAGAAAAAAAGCTTTGAATGTAGTAATTTAGAAGACTTAAATTCTAGCTTTATCTCTGCTGTAAATTACCTATTATGCCCAAGCTGTAGTGCTTCTTTACTCTTCCTGACTTTCTCCATCTCAATGAAGACACTGGACTCGGTGAATTCTAAAGGCTCCTTCAGGAATAGAACTTTCTAGAAACTGGTACAGAATACCCAGTCCTTGGATACTGATCTAAGTTTTTGGAGAGCAGGTGTTTTCTCAATCTGGTTCTCTTGACTATTGATTCTTATTTATCTGTTCTTACCCCATGATTAAAATACGAAGATAATCTCTTCCAAGTTGTATGTCTTGCTTTGGTTGTAACTAGTGTTTACAGACACATAGTACAAGATGTCATAGTAAAATAAGAAGGAATCTAGAAGTTTTGAATTCAAATCCTGTTTCTTCATTCACTGAATGACCTTCAACTAAGTCCCTTAACCTCCCTAAATCTACAATTTCCCATTAATATAACAGAGGGGCTAGTTCTTTTCTTACAGGGTATTTATAAAGATTAGGTGAAATAATGTATGAAAACATCTTGTGTATATCTATTTTCTTATAGTTTTAGGCTGATGCAGAATGTGAAACCCAAGGTTATCTTGATAATTTGTTAGAAAGACATTCCCTAATGGGACAATGTGCCTAGACAAAGGAGTTTAAAAATAAGGTAAAGATGTTGATTAGCTGCCAACTGGCTTTGAAGTGCTCAACATGACAAAGCTTAAATAGACTCTGTTGCTATTATCAGTGCCTGTTAATTCACTCAGAGTATGTGAGCAAACCGTACACTGGCAAAGGATTACACAGGATGCCTAGTGCAGTGAAGCCCTGTACTGAATGATCAAATAACCTACCAGAGAAGCTTTTAAAAATTACCAGTTTCTAGAGCCGGTCCCTGGATATTATGATTCAATAGGTGAAGTGTGGTGGCTAGGAGTTTGCATGTTAAAAAATCTTCCTAGAATATTAATGAACAGCCAGGACTGAGAACACTTGAACTGATCAGATTCCTCATTTTACAAGATAAGAATATCTGGCAGAGGGAGGAAGGCTGAGATCACAAAGTAGGAACTTGAAAAAAGTTCTCCTGATACTTAATCCTTTGTTCTTTTTATAACACCGTATGGCAAAAGACAGATAGTAGACTCAGTGGTATGTCCTGCAAGCCAGGACCACTGTAGGTGGTAATCCTGGCTGTTTATGCGGAAGGCAAGTTTATGTTCTTATGCAAATAATGCAAGCCAAGGAGTGGTGGTGCCATTTGTCAGAGACAACCTTCTACAATGTCATATTACCAGGTTGCCTTCTACAATGTCATATTACCAGGTTGTAAACAGTGTAAACTCACCTGAGGTAGGCTGCCACATCAAAATGGAACACAATGACAAGGGAGAATCTAGATGTAAACTTAAAAGGGGCAGAAACTGCTCAAAAGTCAGAGGAAGAGATAAGAAGTGGAAAAAACCTGGAGACATTTTCTGATATTGCCTTGGTATTTTGTTTTTCTTTTGTAATTGTACATTAGGTTCTGGGGTACATGTGCAGATCATGCAGGATTGTTGCATAGGTACACACATGAAAATGTAGTTTGTTGCCTCCATCCCCCCGTCACCTATATCTGGCATTTCATCCAATGTTATCCTTCCCCAATCTCCCCATGTCCCCCACTGTTCCTCCCCTGCCCCCCCAACAGACCCGTGCGTGATGCTCCCCTCCCTGTGTCCACATGTTCTCATTGTTCAACACCCGCCTATGAGTGAGAACATGTGGTGTTTGATTTTTCTGTTCTTATGTCAGTTTGCTGAGAATGATGGTTTCCAGATTCATCCATGTCCCTACAAAGGACACTAACTCATCGTTTTTGATGGCTGCATAATATTCCACAGTGTATATGTGCCACATTTTCCCTGTCCAGTCTATCATCAATGGGCATTTGGGTTGGTTCCAGGTCTTTGCTATTGTAAACAGTGCTGCAATGAACATTCGTGTGCATGTGTCCTTATAATAGAACAATTTATAATCCTTTGGGTATATACCCAGTAATGGGATTGCTGGGTCAAATGGAATTTCTCTTTCTAGGTCCTTGAGGAATCGCCCCACTGTCTTCCACAATGGTTGACCTAATTTACACTCCCACCAACAGTGTAAACGTTTTCCTGTTTCTCCACATCCTCTCCAGCATCTGTTGTCTCCAGATTTTTAACGATCGCCATTCTAACTGGCTTGAGATTGTATCTCAATGTAGTTTTGATTTGCATTTCTCTAATAACCAGTGATAACGAGCATTTTTTCATTTGTTTGTTGGCATCATATATGTCTTCTTGCCTTGGTATTTGTGATTCTGTTTTTAGGCACAGCAAAGGAAACAAGAATGACTTGATGGTCAAGGTTCTGTAAGAAGATCAGCTAGCTTCCCCAATTATTTTTGAAACCAAAAAAGTGATAGGTTTATGTGTATAGGAACTAAGATATTATAAAGTTCATTAGCAGTTAGTTTATGTCCTGTATATTTACCAAATATACAGGATCAAGTATATTTACCAAATAAGTGGAATATGAATATTAAGATACAGTATTAACCAAGTCATTAAAACTCACGATTTGAGAGAAACTAGATCTGCAGTTGGAGGCAAGAACAGTTTAATTCACAGAAAAATCTTTCTTTCCAATTTTTAGTTCTGGCTAAAATCCTTCTGGGGTGTGGCTTTTTGTTTCTAACTTTAAAAAGCTCCCATACACAATCAGTTGTACTATTTTATTCATTTTGAGATGTTTGACAATGGAAGGATGGGGAATTGAAAATCTTTGATTGCAATCCCAACTTTGCCATGGACTAATGTCACGACCTTGCAGGAGTTCCTTTTCCCCAGACTGGTCCCCATTGTACTCACTGGAAAGACATGATCTCTAAGGGCTCTTCAACTGTAAGGGTCAGGGAAAGCGTAGGTTTGTGCAGAGATAAAAATAAAATGTCATGGTGCATCTGGGAGGTGTAGGATGGAACTGAATCTGATCCTAATGCATCTGTGGGGATCAGGACTAAAATAAATAATGTATGCTGCTGTTTCTTTTCATCTTTTTTTCATTTTCTCCTAATGCCTTTCTCCATCTATCCCTGCCTTTTTAATATTATGTCTCCTAACTCTAGCTTTAACCCCTGAAATATATTAGGATTTTGCTAAAGTTCATAAATTTTAAGCAAAGAGATATAAAAAAAAATGTTAAGGCTTAAAATGAATTTCAGCACTGAGTGATTACATATCCTCTGATTCCTACTCCAAGAGAAATAATCTTTTAGTGGAGTGGAGGGCAGGAGAATGAAAAACAATGTGTTTTCTTAAAATGTCTAGGAAAATGTCAGAGCACTCATAGGGAGACCAAAAAATAAATTAGTCACCCTGATAATCCTTCTAGAGCACTGCTTGTTCTGTTATGAAAGGCATTGTGAACCTTCACCCACAGAAACATTTCAAGCACAATTGAATGCACTTGTAATTTTTGAATACTATATTTGAAAAACATTTGAAAGCCAAAGTACTAAAATCTAAGGAAAATGCTTTTTATCAACCTCCTATCATATATTATACTGTGGTAGTTATATAACTTGAAACCTGGTGTTTTTAATGTAGTATTCTGAAGCAATTGTTTGGGGAACAAATGCTCACTGCATGGTACAATGGAAAAAGCAGCAGAAATTCTGAAATCAGAACAAACTGGACTGCAATCTCTCTCCCACTTCATAGCTATAACCATTTATGAAAATCACTAAGTCCCTACTTTTCTTACCTGGTTCTTGTGAAGGTAGGATTATAATATGTGTAAAGGCACTTTATGAACAATACAGGTTACAAGAGAAAGGGAAAGTGTTATCAGCCAACCAGCTCCTCAAATTTGCTTTCATTGGGTGGCAACATCTCTAATGTGAAATTGATATTATCTATATACGATTACAAAGATTATAATGGAGGTGATCCTTTCGAAGTATCCCCAGTGCAGGTTTGGCACAGACATGTATATTATTCTAGACCTTTTCTTTTGCTTTCAAAAGGTTAACTTATGGGTATAATGTTTAATTATCATATCATCAAACTTGAGTTGTTATTCAGAAAAAAACTTGTACTCAGCAAATAATCAGTAATAGGTAATACAGATAGAGAGCTTATGAGTGTATGATAGCTACTGGCCCAACTTCTTCAGCACGAGGTCTCTAATAATTCAAGCCTCCAGCTTGGGCTGTGTATTTTTCTTCATTTGCATGGCAAAGTTTTTTTTTTTTTTTTTTTTTTTTTTTTCTGTTAAATCCTTGTTATTTGGCCTTGCATCATTTCAGTAAAATATAATTTGGCTCCATCAAATTCATTAGGCAAGCTGTGATGGGGAAAAGTCAAAATTTATCTTCCCTCAAGCTACTTTCAGACCGTACCTTAAGCTGGGCATTTAAAAGTGATGCCACATAAATTTGGCAGCCGTTTATTTGCAGAGACATTCTTAGTTGAAGCTTTTGGTCTCTTTTTTACTCATGGGATGGTTCCTCTTGCCCTGGTTGCAGAATGGGGTTCGAGCAGTGAGGATTCGCAGCTTTTCTGTTTTACAGCCATAGAGACTTGGCTGCTACAGCTGGCTATCAAGCAGTGATTTTCACATGCCTTTTAAAATCACTTTTTTTCTATGAGAAAATTGCTTTTGACATTCATTTTTAGGTTACATGTCATTTTACAAGAGTATATCTCTCACAAAAGCTGTGGAAAGCCAGTAAGAAATATATTAGCGCTAAGAAGCTGTCTGGCAACTACCTTATCTGCTTTAAGTTAGTGTGAAATACTTCTAATAATTTATTCCTAAACAATCACTTGATGTAATATTTAAATCTAAATACTAAAATCTTCTGTGGTTTATGATCTGTATTAGTTCAGTGCTACATAGATAAAATGTTTGATATCTGTACCTGAATTTGATCTATAATAAGTCACATGAGAAATTGAAGGGGACATTAGAAACTTGTTAATTTTAATTTATTCTGAGAATGATTATTGTATTTATTTGTCAAAATTGATTGTTGATTGTTTAAATGAATTAACTGATTGTACTCTTTTTTTTTTTTTTTTTTTTTTTGGTGTTCAGTTAGAATAGCACCAGTTGACAGAGTTATTGGTCCAGCAGCTTACAAGTATCATCCAAATGGCTGTCATACATAGAAAAATCAGTAAAGGAGTGATAAGCACTGGGAGCCCCTTGTGTAGGTCAGGAACTATGTTATTTATTATATCTTAGTTCATTTAATTCTTGCAATAATCTTAAAAGGTAAATATTATCCTTATTTTCAAAGGAGGCATTGGAAGCAGAGAGCTTGAGTAACTTCTGCAACACTCTATAGAGTTGGGATTTATACTTAAGACAAAGTCCAGTCTGCAGGAATGGGCCACAACACCAAGCTCCTCAATGACTTGTCTTGCTCTTGTTCTCTCTTTTGTGCACTAATATCTTTATCACTAGGTTCAAAACTAAAATACAGTGTTAGTGCTTATTTTATCCAGTTTTATTTTTTCAAGTTAATACCAGGCACAGAGCAATTTAGGTTCCCCATCTCTTTTTGAGAAATACACAATTCAGTAAACATACATGTGCATGTGTCTTTATAATAGAATGATTTACATTCCTTTAGGTATACACTCAGTAATGGGATTGCTGGGTCAAATGGTATTTGACATGGCCTTTCTCTCTGGCTGCCTTTAACAATTTTTCTTTCATTTTGACCTTGGAGAATCTGGTGATTATGTGTCTTGGTGATGATCTCTTTTAAAGTATGTTACTTGGGTACTCTGCATTTCCTAAATTTGATTATTGGCCTCTCTAGCTAGGTTGGAGAAGGTTTCATGAATTATATTCTGAAATATGTTTTCTAAGTTGGTTCCCTTCTCCCCATTTATTTCAGGTAATCCAGTGATATATTCAGTCTCATTACATAATCACATATTTCTCAGAGATTTTGCTCATTCCTTTTCACTATTTATTCTCTATTCTTTTCTGCCTGTTGAGGTCTGAGATTCATTCCTCTGCTTTGTCTATTCTGCTATTACTACTTGTGATTTCATTGTGAAATTCTTGTAGTGTGTTTTTCAGCCCTATTAAGTCAATCACATTCTTATCCATACTGGCTACTTTGTCTGTTGGCTTCTGCAATGTTCTTTTTTAAAAATTATTTTAACAAATATTTATTTAAAGTTTCCAAAGTATTACCAAGACACTGTGCTAAGATGCAGGTGGAATATACAGTGAAAAAGCAGGCATAGTCCTTGTCCTCAGGGAGCTTACCATCTCACTGGGGAAACAATAAGTAGACAAATAAATAAAAATAAAAGTAGTGTCTTAATAGATAGCTAAGTCAACTCTTTAGGAAAAAATCATATTCTTTAATTTTCTTTGTAATGAGATATGTATTTATTTAAATTTCAATAGTTTTGAAGGAACACGTAGTGTTTCAGAAAGGTAGTCTTCAAGCTCTGAGGTTTTTTCCTCCACTTGGTCTATTGTGCTATTACTACTTGTGATTGCATTATAAAATCTTGTAGTGTGTTTTTCAGCTCTATCAGGTCAGTTAAATTCTTCTCTATCCTGGCTGTTTTGTCTATCAGCTCCAGCAATATTTTATCATAATTTTTGGCTTCCTTGCATTGGGTTACAACATACTGCTTTAACTCAGAGAACTTCATTTCTCTCTATATTCTGAATTCTACTTCTGTCATTTCAGCCATCTCAACCTCAGCATGTTAAAAATACTTTCTTCAATCCAATTTTCATGTAATTGTAATATTTGTTTATGGTTGTTAATGCTCGTTCATGAGTTTTGCAATTTGCATTGCTGAAATTCTTATTATGCAGTCAAAACTAGGCATCTCTTTGCATATTAAATTTGACTTAGGTATTAAGCTTAAAATACATTTCACATCCATTCAAAACTAAAACAGTTCACTAATATATTCTCTTTGTACTTTAACGGTTTAACACTTAAATTAACGTTAATAACTTTTCATCAGATTATAAGAATTGACGTGTAATCATTGTGAAAAATTCATACAACACAGAAAATTGAAATAAAGAAAGTAAAAGGAGCCCAAAATAGTAGCATTAAAAACTTTTAATGTGTTGAAAATGTCTTTTCAGATGTGTCCTTAGTCATATATATGCCATGTCTGAGGATGTAGGTGTGTATGTTGTTCTATATGATCCATGCACTTTGATATTCTCACTCCAAAATATGTCGTGATGCCTTTTTGTGTCAATTAATAAAAATATTTCTCATTCCCACAATGGTTACATGATGCAGCATTTTATGGACTTGTTAAAATATATTTAATTAACCATCTGTTTCCAGTTTCTTATTATATAAACAGTTACTTGATAAAACCATTCGTGTGCATATGTGTGTACATATACCCTCGCCTAATTGTCAGATTATTCCATTATTATATATTTTGAAACCTTGAATTTTTGTACTAAAAATATTGTAATTTAAAATTGTTTTATATACATTTCTAAAAGATTGCTATAACTATTGAGAAATGTTTACTTTTAACATCTGTTTAATCTCTACAAATTTGATACTACAAATTTGATATCTAATTAAAATATATTTGAATGTCAGAGAAGTTAACACACATACACCCAAGTATATCATTCTATTAAATTCTCAATTTAATTTGCCAAGGATACAAAGTTTTTACTTGAATTGAAATGGCAACACAAGGTAAGAACAGATGTAACATATTTTGATGTAGTTTTTTTTTTTTTTCTTTTTCTCCATGCTTTTGCAGTTATACTTTCTGGGCAAATTTGTATCTTGCTTGATTTGTGAAGTTCTACTCTTTTATACTCAGTGCTAGTAATTTTATCCCAAAATAACAGTTAAAAAGGGTATCTCCTAGACCATTTCAGGGCATGTGTATATGGTTTAAAACCAAAATTAGTATCAGAAAAGCTACATTCTCATTAAGATGGTGGTAAGGGAAGGATTGAAAAATTTGAATGAATCAAAATTTTATAGGATCCTGATATTATTAAACAGTATCTGCCTCTGTATTTCTGGTATTTCTAGATAAAAATAAACAAAGAGGGTATCCCATGAAAGAAACAAAAATATGAGAAAAATTATGAAATAATAGAGAGAACACTGGTATCTACAAAAGTTGTCATCCCAGCAAATATGGTTGTACACAACCACATGGTATGCCTCTAAGAACTTCATTGCTGCAGTAGTATAAAATATAAGCCAAGAAGCTTTAAGAAATGAGGATTAGAAATGCTTGCACTCTATTTTAAAGGGTTTGAATGTATTCAACAGGTAATGAGAAACCATTAAATAATTTTAACCAAGGAAGTAATACAGGCATGTTTGAGTGTCAGATAATTCTGATATTTTTGTGCAGACTGGATTAAAGAAGGACTCACATAAAGAAAGAGTAGAGAGTGAAGAGACTGTTGAAATAACACTGGCAAATTTAATGGTTGAATGAAGAAAATAAATTTTAAGAGGCAAATTGATAGGACTTTGTAAAATATGTTATAAATAAAGAAGGGAAAAAAGTGTCAAAGATTACTGGTTCATATGTTAAATAGGAAATCTTTGGTTTAATACAAGTTTTATCAAGAATATATTATAAAATGATAAGTGCAAAGTATTGAAGATGTGTGTAAACAGTGATTATTATCATTCAAAATCAAATTTAAGATAGACAAGGAGGGAAGAAAACATATAGAATATATGAAAGTCAGAAAATAATATATAGGGTGGGAGCAAAGGATGTTGAAATTGTACTTCTAGAGGAATTGAGCCAGAAAGATAGGAAATGATGGTCAGAGAGTGGGTTGCTTGCCATTGAGATTATCTAGTATTTGGAGTTATTGGTAGTTATTTTCAGATGTGAGTGGGGATGAGTGACTGAAGTGGGATGGAAGGCAATATCATTGGAAGAAAGAAAGTGAAGGAACCGAGAACCCCTGGTGTTGAGATAATTTTTCATATGAATGTTAAAATCAACAAGGATCAAGACAGGACTACAGAGTGCAGAGCTGCATGGAATATAGTTCTGAATTAGTGAAAATTCTAATGACATTAAAATTTTAAAAGGCAATCATGGCATTGCTACTTAGAGATGCCCAGTGTGACCATACAACCTATATCATCATCTTTAAAAATATTCCCAGTCCATAGCCTATAATAAGGGCAAATTCACACATGTACCATTTAACGATATCAATCCCTCATCACAAATGAATAGAATACAGATGAACAACCTGCTCATTATATTCTTATCAAACCACTGAAATACTCTTCACTAGAAACTTTAATTAGGGCCGAGTGACTGGGTCAGTCATTACAGTCATTAGTAGGTAATTTAGTTCAAGAGCATGCAGAGTCATGGGCTGAGGCTCCAATTCTGGGTTATCTCTGATTAGTCATGTGTATTTGCTGACAGTTAAGCAGAGAATGCTATTCTGAGAGAGAAACAGAAGAACGGAGCCGCAGCAATGTGGGTGCATGCGTGCGTGCGCGTGCGCACGTGCGCGCACATACACACACACACACACGCACACACACACACATTGTCTGGATTCCAAATTCTCATGCAGTCATGTTACATTTCCTGTTACTATAATCTGTAAAATTCTCATGTAACATTACCATACTTCTAATATTTATCTATGCTATTTTAATGAGATTCCTCCTCCATGCAATCACATTTGCTTTATGAGAACAGCTACAATATACTCATTCATTCAATAAGCATTAAATGAGCACTTAATAAGGGCCTGGACTGTTGGAAGCACTGTATAAGATAAAAACAAGAGCAAAATACGGTTTCTGCCAGTCAGAAAATCAATAGTGGAGAAAAGAAATATAAAATATAATTAAAACACAATGTAATAAGTGCTAAACTAAAGATGGATGTTGAGTATTATAATCTCAGTAGGCAAAAATTCAATATGTTAGCTTAATCTGAACAATCTGGTATAGTCAGAAGAGTTAGGTCAAATAAGACAAAATTTAAATTTGTCTTGAGCAATAAGCACATATTTGCAAAGTGAAAAAGTGTGACTGTCAAGATGGACAAGTGAAGGTAACTTAGAACAAGAGCCTTGAATAATTCCAAAATTCAAGGGTGTGTTAGACTGTTTTGCTTTGGCCATAAAGGCTATTACTGGAGACTAGGTGATTTATAAAGAAAAAAAAAAAAAAGGTTTATTTGGCTCAAGGTTCTGCAGGCTGTACAAGTATGGCACCAGCATCTACTTCTGGTGAAACCTCAGGAAGCCTACAATCATGAAGAAAGGCAAAGGGAAAGAAGATATGTTACATGATGAGAAAAGGAGAAAGAGAGTGATGGAGGAGATCTCAGACTCTTTTTAACAAATATCTCATATTCACTCATTACTTCAGTAGAGCACCAAGCTATATACCAGGGATCTTCCCACATGGCATGACCCAAACACCATCCATTAGGCCCCACCAAAGACATTTCATGATGAGATTTCGAGGGGACAAACATACAAACTATATTAAAGAATAAGGTAAACTGGATGAATTAGCAAAGGAAATGTGAAAGAAAAGGCAAAGGGAAGAAACTGGGATACTGTGATGTTATATAAACTTAAGGCAAACAGTGCTTCAAGGAGGTAGGTGTCAATTACATTGAACATCACTGTGACATTAAGAAATACAGTTTTTGAAGGTTTACATTATATTACTCATATTAGTTTCCTTAGTAACCTAGTTGGAGAAGTTTCAGTATAGCAGTGAGAGCAAAATCTGGTTGAAACACATTAATAATGTGTGGGAAGTAAGGGATTAGAGTTAATATGGACAATTAATTTTTAAAAATGGCTTTGAAGTTCAACAGAGCAGTAGCTGAAGAGAGAAGCAAAATCACAGGATAATTTTTTTGAAGATGTAAATACTTGAGTATATTAAAATGGAGATAAAGATTGTATCATATGTCAGTGGATACAGAAAGAATTATTAAATGATGTTGTGACAATTAGTAAAAGGTTACAGAAAGAATAATTAAATGATGTCATCACAATTAGTAAAAGGTTATGCACAGAGATGTTAATCTTGGATTTAAAATAGCCCAGAAGGAAATAAGCCTTAATGTCAAAAAATGTCCCAAAATACATTATGAATATCTTGAAGATTTTTCATAGGATTTGGAGAGATTATTATGAAGAAGTTAAAAATAAGGTTTCACAGTAACCTTAATGAGAAAAAGTATAGTGGCCAAAAATTAATCAAGTGAAAAACAAAAAGCACAGTGTAATATATAAAGCATATTAACTATGATTTCTATTTTGCCATTCAAATACAAACACTGGAAAAAGGCTGGAATAAAATAAATTGTTGAGAAGTTATCTGGGTAGTAAGATTATGGGTGATTTTACTTTTAAAAAAACTCAACTTTTTAAATTTAGTAAGCACATATTATTTTATAATCAGAAAGAAACAAGTATTGTCCTATACTAGAAGAGTTAAGTATGTTATATAGTTCTTTAGGAGACAAAAATAATATGCTTCTACGAATGAGACTTATTTGCCCATTAACTTATTACATCATTATCAAGGTCACCACCTCTCCTTTTAAAATTTATCTCCTACCTTACCCACAGTGTATAATCTAAATATTTAAAACCTCTTTAACCTTGAACATGACCGATTAGGATTTTCAAAATATGTTTAGTGTGTGTGTGCACGTGTGCATATAGATGATAAAAATATGTTTCAGGGTCTTTTTTAAACTCAAACAATTTTATACCTATTTTAATTTTTCAATCCTGCATTCAGAAGCTAATATATTTAGAATAAATTTTTAATGAAGCCATGGAAACAATTTAATGTTACGTCAATTATTGGTGATTGTGTGGGCAAAAATGGATTCTGTGTGGCTGACTGGAAATTCTTTCTTTTTGATTAAAAAAAAGTCTTGAAGGGTTCAAACTTGCTACTATTAATGACATAAGTTAGCTTAATTTATAATTCCAATAAGAGCAAAGAAAGATAAATGTGGATTGGAAAAACTGTGAAAATCATGACACCAAGGTATTACCTTCCCATTGTATTCTTAAAGATTTCAGTTTCTTCTTTTTGAAATAATTTTAGGTTAAAATACCCAGTATTAACATTTAAAGCAGTAAACTTTTCTAAAATGTCTTATTGTCTGCAAGCCTTCAATGGAACTTAGAGCCTCAATGTGAACACTATCCGGGTCACATGTTGTCTCTAGCACCATCTTGTCACACAGAGAAGTCCTTTAGAACTACTAAAGACTTGGGATTGGAAACAAATACTGTGTTCTACCTGAAACTGTTAGATTTCATTGTGAATTACCCATATGTATCTCTGAAATTCAAGATGGTCACCTGTGTTGGATGACTCTGAAATTAATCAGACCAGAAATCTAATATGGCAGTGTATCTCACAGTGAAGATGATGACAACCCAGGATTTTCTGAATTTATTTAGTATAGAAAGACACACACACACACACACACAGAGAGAGAGAGAGAGAGAGAGAGAGAGAGAGAGAGAGAGAGAACTCAGGATGGTCTTTCACAAAATGGATTAAGGACAAACTATTTACTTGATTGTCCTGTTTTAGTCAGTCATTTAATAGAAAGATCAGAAAATTTAAATTAAAAAATTAGCACATTCATAAAACATAAAAAAACAAATGAGTTAGGGAAACTGAAAAGCCTACCTACTTAACTTCTCCCTAGTATTCTTTAAGAGCATGAAAATTTTCACATTTCAAAGAAAAATAAAGAAACAAAACTAGCAAAAGTCAATATAATATTAGCATTTGAAACCATTAGAAAGGAATAACGAGTTTGGTAAAGATGGCACAAAAAGTGTCCACTTTAACTAACCTCCTATGCCCCAAGCATACAGAAATGACTGATAAACTATTAGAAGGAAAGACAAACCAAAACTTAGTGAGGGACTATATTAACTCTGTTGTGGGCCCAATCAACCAATCTGGAATCAGAGTCAAAAATCAATCACTCCAGAGGAAGTCTGAAAGAACTCCTCTCATTGGACAAGAACATGAATGGGGCAGGAATAACATCAAAGTTAAAACTCCACAGCACCCTACCTGCATGGATTTTCCTCTCTCAGATCCCTTCTGACAACAGTGTGGGAGTTCTCTCCTCTCTCTTTCTCTCTTTGCCTAATAAATAACTCTCTGCAAAACTCTTTGGGTCCAATATTTACTTGACCAGTAAGTAAGCTCACCACCACCAGGGCCTCTTCCTCATTCCTGGGGCCAGGGAACCTCGGGCCCAAGAACCTCGGGCATATCAAATGGTGGGGGTTGAGGGAGCTGGGCCCAGTCCCGTCTGGCAGCGTGGTTACAATACCAAGTTCAAAAGCAATATATTTCAAACAGATGGAGAAACATTCCATGCTCATGGTTAGAAAGAATCAATATTGTGAAAATGGACATACTGCCCAAGTAATTTATAGATTCAAATGCTATCCCCATCAAGCTACCAATGACCTTCTTCACAGAACTGGAAAAAAAACACCTTAAACTTCATACGGAGCCAAAAGAAAGTCTGCATAGCCAAGACAATCCTAAGAAAAAAACAAAAAGCCAGAGGCATCACACTACTTGATTTCAAACTATACTACAAGGCTACAGTAATCAAAACAGCATGGTACTGGTACCAAAACAGAGATAGAGACCAATAGAACAGAACAGAGATCTTGGAGGCAATGCCACACGTGTACAACCATCTGATCTTTGACAAACCTGACAAAAACATGCAATAGGGTAAGGATTCCCTGCTTAATAAATGGTGTTGGGAAAACTGTCTAGCAGTGTGCAGAAAGCAGATTCGGGATCCCTTCCTGACACCTTACACTAAAATTAAATCCAGATGGATTAAAGACTTAAACATAAGACCTAACACCATAAACACCCTAGAAGAAAACCTAGACAAAGCCATTCAGGACACAGGCATAGGCAAGGACTTCATGACTAAAACACCAAAAGCATTGGCAACAAAAACCAAAATAGACAAATGGGACCTAATTAAACTCCACAGCTTCTGCACAGCAAAAGAAATCATCATTCAAGTGAACCAGCAACCAAAAGAACGGGAAAAAAAATTTGCGATCTACTCATCTGACAAAGGGCTAATATCCAGAATCTACAAAGAACTAAAACAGATTTAAAAGAAAAAAACAAACTACCACATTCAAAAGTGGGCAAAGGATATGAACAGACACTTTTCAGAAGAAGACATATATAAGGCCAACAAACATATGAAAAAATGCTCATCACACTGGTCATTTGAGAAACACAAATCAAAACTACATTGAGATACTATCTTATCCCAGTATGAATGGCGATCATTAAAAAATCCAGAGACAACAGATGCTGGAGAGTATGTTATGAAATAGGAACACTTTTACACTGTTGGTGGGAGTATAAATTAGTTCAACCATTGTGGAAGACAGTGTGGCAATTACTCAAGCACCTAGAAATAGAAATTCCATTTGACCCAGCAATCCCATTATTGGGTATGTACCCAAAGGATTATAAATCCTTCTATTATAAAGACACATGCACACGTATGTTCATAGTGGCACTGTTTACAATAGCAAAGACGTGGAACCAACTCAAATGCCCATTGATGATACACTGGACAAGGAAAATGTGGCACATATACCCCATGGAATACTATGCAGCCATAAAAATGGTGAGTTCATGTCCTTTGTAGGAACATGGATAAATCTGGAAACCATCATTCTCAGCAAACTGATACAAGAACAGAAAATCAAATACAGCATCTTCTCACTCATGGGCAGGTACTGAACAATGAGAACACAGGGACATAGGGAGGGGAGCATCACACACACGAGTTTGTTGAGGGGCAAGGGAGGGACGGCGGGGGCTGGGGAGGTTGGGGAAGGATAACACGGGGAGAAATACCAGATGTAGGTGATGGGGGGATGGAGGTAGCAAACCACATTGCCATGTGTGTACCTATGCAGCAATCCTACATGATCTGCACATGGACCCCGGAACCTAAAGTACAATTTAAAAAAAAGTTTTTCCTCTATGAACAAAGAGAGAATAGAAAAAACAATGTTAAACTGGGCTGAAGGTGCAGCTGCACTAGGCTGTCTGTTTGTAAGTGGACAGATGGAACCAGAACTTGTGCTCCTGTATAGTATCAGGAACTTAGAATCTTTTATAAAGACAGGTTACCAAAGCAAAATTCATTGCCAGAAATCAGACCCTGAATTATCACTTCCTATCTTCTTTAGCTGAGAAAATATTTGGGACTATGAAACTTTAAGGAGCTCAAGAAATAGGAAATTGAAAACATAAAGCTAAGATCTATGATCAGAAAAGATCTTATCTTGTTATCTACTTGATGGCTCTGCGATTTTCTCTTGTTTATGATTAACGAATGGCATCATAAGAAAAACTAGAGTCTGCATGGAACTTAAGGGTTTTGGTGGATAAAATTATACAAACAGGCAAAGGGAGTTTATTCAAGATAAATTTTCTGGTTTTGGGTGTGTATGTATGTGTGTGAGAGAGAACTAAAGAGAGAGGAAGAAAATTAGAAAGAAAAAATTCTCCCATTAAAGGTAAGCCTGCAAATAATAATTCTAGACCATAATAAGAAATAGCATGCTAAGAAAGGCAAACAAAATAATCAGTATTACCAGTATATAGTTATTAAAAATTAAATCAATTTAAAGAAACAATATGTAAAGACTGTGAATCTTATATGTTTAAACAAAAGAAAATTACAAATCAGTATCCACAATGTCATTTTTCTGC
The DNA here is from genome assembly GCF_048565385.1 of Saimiri boliviensis. Taxonomy (NCBI): domain Eukaryota; kingdom Metazoa; phylum Chordata; class Mammalia; order Primates; family Cebidae; genus Saimiri; species Saimiri boliviensis. The sequence goes on from NC_133470.1 coordinate 93,616,909, forward strand.
CATTTATCTACAAAGGTCAATAATACTATTTTGAAGAACAAAGTATGGGCCTTGTCCTATTTTGATAAATCATCATTTATCAAAACATGTCAATTAAGACAGAGTGGTATTGTTGAAATGATCACAGATGGACAAGTAGAACAGGATAGACAGCCTAGAAACTGGTCTACTTACATATAAAAACTGAAAGTATAAAATACATGGCAATTCATATATGTGGCAGAAAGAATAAATGATACTGGAAAACTGGTTATTCATGTGGAAAAAATAAAATTAGATTGTGCATCATAGCAGGTCAAAACTAAATCCAGGTAGATGAAAGAACTGAATATGAAAGGCAACACTGTAACACTTTTAGAATACCATATAGAAAACTAGCTCAATGACTAAAAGATGGGAAAGTATGCATTACAAATGATGGAAACGTGACAATATGAAGAAAATAATTCTATCACTGGCTTAGGTTGTAATAAAACATATTTGGTAACATTGCCATAAACAAAGTGGAATGACAAGTGGAAGTTTGGGAAATTTTATTTGAAACAATGAATAGCTTTAAAAAGACTAATATATTGATTTGGTAAATAGGTACCAATAAAAATAATGGTTACTTTATAGTATACCCATAAAATGGGAAACTCTGCAGCTGTGTAAATAATGAAACAGTTCTCTGTTTTTGATAAGAAAAAATATATATGAAGTGTTATTAAAATATCAGGCAAGATTTAGAACAGAATGTATAGTATGCTACCTTTAAATACGTACATTTGAAAAGCACATACATTTTCTATACTCAATAGACCAAAAGATGCAACAACAAAAATATTCTTAGGAAAGGAATTTGGCTAAAAAATAAAAAGTAAGACAATACCAGGGGGTAGAAATGGGATACTTCATACACTGCCAATGTAAATGTAAATTGACATAAATAAGGAGCAATTTCATATTTTATTTAAGTATTCATAATTAAGCTGAATATGTGCATGCTGTTTGATTCATCAGTTTCATTCTAAGGTATACATCTGGAAGAGTGGTTCACAGAGTGAGCTAGGGACCCTTGGAGGGGTCCTTAAGATACTTGTAGATGGTCAGGAAAGGAATAGTATATTTATATTATTACTAATATATTATTTGCCTTTTCACCATATGACTTATGTACTTATGGAGTAAAATCAATGGTGGGTATAACTGATAGCATATTAACATGAATCAAGAGGGGGTAACAAAATGTACTAGTAAACATCTTATTTTTCATAATCATATTCACAGTAGAAAATAAAAGAAACAAGTTTTATTTAACCGTATCTTTAATAAAACAGAAAAATTTAGTAAAAGCACTAAATCTTATATCTTTAAAAATTATTATTGGTGAAAAAATGGGAGGTACATGCAAAGTACTTCTACTTTATACCAAAGTAATAGTATCTTAAGGAAATGCACTACTGTGATTGAGTTCCAAATGGAACTAGCTGCCTTTATTCATGGACTGCCATTTTAATTGAAAGAATAAATGACAAACTGTTGTTTTCCTCTCACTAGTTTTTCTTTCTATTTTAGTTGACATATAATACTTGTATATATTTATGGGATACTGAGTGGTATTTTGATACATGTATAAAATGTGTAATGATCAAATCAGGGTAAGTAACATTTTCATCACTTTAAACATTTCTAATTTCTTTGTGATGGGATATTTAAAATCCTCTTTTCCAGCTTTTTGAAAATACACAATAAATTATTGTTAACCATATTGACACTACAGTGCTATAGAGCACTAGAAATTATTCCTCCTATCTAGCTGTAATTTTGTATCTGTTAACCAATCTTTCCTCTATTCCTCCTCTTCACTAGCCTCTGAGTCCCTAATAGCCACTATTCTATTCTCTATTTTTATAAGCTCAGCTGTTTTTCAACTCCAACATGTGAATGAGAACATGTGCTATTTGTCTTTCTGTGTCTGTCTCACTTCACTTAGTGCAGTGTCTTCCAGATTTACCCATGTGGTTGCAAATAACAGGATTTTGTTCATTTTTATGTCCAAATAGTATTTCATTATGTATACACACTAAATTTTCATTATGCATTAATCTGTTGATGGAGATTCTGTATCTTGGCTATTATAAATAATGTTTCAATATACATGGGGGTGTTGGTATCCCTTTGATATATGGATTTTGTTTTGATAAATACCCAATAGTGGAATTGCTAGATCTTGTGGTAGTCTTATTTTTAGTTTTTTGAGAAACCTCCATACTGTTTTCAATAATGACTAATAATTTACATTCCCATCAACAATATACGAGGGTTACATTTTTTCTACATATTCACCAGCCTTTGTGTTTCTTTTTTGTTTTGTCTTTTTGATAACAGTAATTTTAACTGGAATGAGATAATATCTCATTGTGGTTTTAATTTACATTCACTAATGATTAGTGCTGCGTACATTTTTTTCATGTACTTTAGGTTATTTGAATGTATTTTTTTGTAAAATATTCAGATTCTTTGCCCATTTTGTAATCAGAATTTTGCTTTGTTTTGTTATGTTGTGGGTGTTGTGTGTGTGTGTGTGTGTGTGTGTGTGTGTGTGTGCTTGTTTTACTTTTGAGTTCCTTGTTTAGCCTGGATATCAGTTCCTTGCTGGATATATAGTTTGTAAAAATAGTCTCCCATTCTTCAAATTGTCTCTTTATTGATTGTTTCTTTTGCTGTGCAGAAGCTTTTTAGATTAATGTAGCCTCATTTGTCTATTTTTGTTTTTGTTGCCCATAGTTTTGAAGTCTTAGCTATAGAATCTTTGCCTACAACAATGGTTTTCTAATTTCATTTCTCATCACTATTTTCCTTGGATGCTTCTCTTAATTATGTTCATCACTATTTTCCTTGGATGCTTCTCTTAATTATGTTCAGTATTCTAGGTGCATGATGTTCACCTGTCTTGGCCTAGAGAAGTTGTTCTTAAACTATAATCTATGATCTATAGAACAACCACATCAGTATCAGCACCACTGGGGAACTCATAAGAAATGAAAATTATTAGACTTTGCCCCTAAACTATTGAATCAGAAATTATGGGGGTGAGTTCTGGCATATGTTCTTTATGAAAAGCAGCAGATGATTCTGTTTCACGATCAAGTTTCAAAACTGCCAGCCTGGATATCTCCCTTTTTTCAGGGACCTCAAGATTTTGCTTGAAGAATTTATAAGAAATTTTTAAGACTCATCATAGAACTTACCTCTTACTTTCTAAGAAACTTCCTTGCGTTAACTTTCAATTTTACTTGTTCATCTCTCCCTTTAGACTATGATGGCTTGGATAGCATAGAAGTGTCTTCACAGGTTTTGCATTCCCAAAATATAGCATAGTACCTTAATGTGTCATATGCGGTTCAATAAATTATGAAGAAGTAAGAGAATTAGTAAATAAATAAACAGGTAATATGAGAAAATATTTTAACTTTGGGCACTATTAGGGAGAGAATCATGTTTAGGAAAGTGTCTTCACATGCCACTTAGGGATAAAAAGTGATATCCTGAGGGCGTGAATTAGAATGCAAGGGAAAAACAGACAGTTAGATTGCCCTGCATAAGAGGAGAACAAGAATATCTGAAGTTTGATAAATCAAAGCAGAGATAAACAAGAGAGAGATTAGCCAATATGACAGAAAGAAAAATAATTTTAGAGAAAAGTGTTGAGTGAGAAAAGTCCAGTGAGGTTTTTAGGAATAGATATGTACAATGCTCATGTCTAAGTTTGTGATACTGCAATAAGAGATGTCCTCTGTCATCAACTATACATTAAAGTATAAAGAAGCTGAACAGCTTGTGTGGCCACGCTGAGGAGATTACTATGACACAGCAGTACAAGAAACTATGTGCTGCCCTACAGTAACCTCTCTATTATGTCTCTAGAGGTAACTGACTTGTCAGGAAGAAGACAGTAGTCCAGAAGTCTCAGGCAGTGGACCCGAGGAAGGTGCAAGAAGCTGTTTCCACATGAAAATAATTCAATCAGAGATATATCTTTTTTTCTTGTTATTATTGTCATTGTTGCTGCTGCTGCATCCTGCAAATATGCTAGATGGAGCCTACCTTAGTAGGTGGAGGATGGGTAATATCAGTGTTATATATTTGGTAACTTTAAGTTATATTCACAAATTCTTTGATATGCTTCCTTTCAAGAAGGGAAGCTGAACTCATTCTCAGTATGGGCTAGACTTAGTGACTTGCTTCCAGTGATGAGAATATGGCAGAATTGATGAGATGTCACTTCCAATGGGTACAGAAGGACTGTGACTTCCTTCTTGGTGTTCTCCAGCATCCTCCCACAATCAACTCTCTTCCTTTGCCCTCTATCCAATATCCAGTGAGGAACTGAGGCCATATAAGCAGTCTTAGAAATGAATCCCTTAACCCCAGTGAAGCCTTCAGATGATTGAAGCACTGGCCAGCAGCTTGACTTGCAAGATCATGAGAAACTCAGAGCTGGAACCACTCAGCTAAGCAGCTTTTGGATTTCTGACCTACAGAAAGTGTGATGTAGCAAGCTTTTGTTTTATAAGCTTTGAAGATGCAGATGTGTTACCTAGCATTAGATAACTGATACACATATGACTGACCTATCTTATGAGGAACAAGCTGAAGTCTCAAGAGGTCAATGGGTTTGTTCTATGAACAAAAACCTATACATTCTTAAAGCTGTCATTCAAACCCCAGCCTTTTAACTCCTAATTCATTAGTCCTACCATTATATCAGATTGTCATCGGTCAGGTGTAACTTATTTATTATATTCCCATACCTAGAATATAATTCTAAAGGCATTATTAAATCTTAATCAGAAGTATCAAAATATAAAGATCAGTGGTTTAATCATTTTCTTTTTGTATCCTAATGAAGAACATGCGTACAAACTCCCAAACTCCAAAAACTACTTATTAGAACAAGAAAGTAGCAAGGGACTTTAGTGATATCTGTCATAAAGTTTCACTCTGTTGACAGACAGAATTAACCCTGGGAGAGGAAATTACTGGAAAATGCCACAGCCTGAGTTAGAGATGGAGCAAAGACTCACCTCCGCTGTACAAAGAAAGCATTATGAAATTTAGTATTAATGTAGTTAGTTCCTTGAGGACAGAGACTTACAAGTTCATGTGCTCAAGGCTTGGCACAATGGCTGGCAAAGAATGTGAAAACACTCTTATCTAACCTCTTGCTTGATTAATAATGCTCTCTATTACTTCTGTAAAATACAGTGATAAAAGTTCTAAGGCATACTGAAAACTCACAGCTAATTGCCTACCCACTTGTACACATCTGCTTCCACCTGTTGAGTTGTATGCTCACCAAGAGCCATTATGTTCATTTCCAAATCACTTTATGCCAAATGTACAAATTATTGTAACAACTTGATGTAATTGAAAATTATAGAAACTAATTAAATATAAGTTTAAAATGAGAACTATTCTTTTTATGAAACCCCAAACTGTTGGAAAATATTTGATAGAGGCCATTTGTTAATTAAAAAAATGTTTTAGATTTAGATGTGGGAGGGAGGTTAGAAAAAATAAAAATCTAGAAGCATTCTGCACCTTAACTGCTTAAAGGGTGTCCTCAAATTTCTTATACATTTCATAGAAAGTGAAACTTGACATTAGAGATGATGCCTTATCATGTGGTTTACAATGATAAGCTTAGTCAAAGGACCCATACACATTTAAAAGGCCACAAGAAAGAAAAACGAGGCTAACACAGAGAAACAGTAATGGTTGTTTATATTAAATAAAATTACATCAGTTATCTGAGATAAGCATATGTAATTTGTAAATGATTCTCCGCTTCAGCCAATGTTTTTTATTAATCAACTAAGTACTGGTCGCAATTTTATCAAATAAGGTTTCTGCTATAATGTATTTATATGAAGTGTTAAATAAATGAATTAATGCAAAGTTTGATGAAGTAGGTACAAGGCATCCTACAGATGTGAGGCATTTTTCAGTTTATTTGGAAATTTGTCAACACTAACTTAATTTACACTGAAATTTCAACCTTTTCATTATTGTGTAATTAGAAGATACCTGAACAAAAATAAAGAACTTTAAAGCCTTTGCTTGTTTGTTTCATGTTGCACTTATTTCCCTCCATGGCAGAGCAGATTTCTTTCTTTGGGTGTTTTGTGAAATTTCTCCCTTGGCAGCTGTAGTTGATTGGCTTCCATACTGGGTGAGAGTTTGTAGGCACAGTAGTTTTTCCAGTGCCCTCCACAATGTGATGGTGGTTTGTGATTAAGAGTTTCTGGTGCTGCTAAGCAACCATTACTGATGGCTAAAAATAGGGAGCGACCATCATATTTATCGGACTCTGAAAGCTTAAGGAGCTTTTACAAGCCAATCGCTCTCGTATGTAACTACTGTAAGATTGAGCTTTTGAAACAGATTAAACATACATCGTGTGTGAATCTGCAATAATTTTCTACAGCCAAAATTATTCCTCAAATTATAGGGTTTGTTTGCATTGATTCATTTTCTATTTAAAAGTATTAATTGTATTTCATCTGGGTAGACATTTTTTTTATGTATACTTATTTCCCTGAATTAAAGAAATGCAATAACATATAAACAATACAAATATTGAAGGTAGATTTGAAACTTCCTTCTGAATGAACTGCTAATTTTTTCACACTTGTGTCTTTATATATTATCATTTTAGCATGAATCCGTTTACTTTATTACTTCACATTTGCATTCATTCAACATCAATTACTTATATTTACCATTTTCCTATCTCCTTACCAACTATCCCTCTCAACTGTCCTTCTTTTCATCTCTGTATTTATTTATTGACCTAGCTCCCTGAATATGTCCATCTTTATAAACTCTTTATCTCTCTAGCTATTTGTCTAGTATCATATAATGTCTGCTACTTTATTCAGCCATCTCTTTATTTTGAAGTTTTACTTAAAATCATTCCCAAACTTGCATCACAATCACTTTCTAACTCCTTGAGAAAAAAAAAAAAAAAAAAAAAAAAAAAAAAAAAAAAAAAAAAAAAAAATTACTTGTAGCACCTAACACTCCCCCCAAATAATATGTCTAATTTTAAGCTCCATGAGGGCAGAGGACATATGTCTCTTTTTGCTCATATTGTGTCTCCAATTCTATTACAGTGAGTGACTGGACTTTAATAGTCGTCCAATACATATTCATTAAATGAATGCATGAATATCTGCCATGTGTTTATATCCTCATTTGTTTCTCACTCTTTTTGACCATCACTCCACCCGTTTCTTTCTAATTATCATCCTTCCATTATTTACTTTTACTTCAACAAGCTGTCTGTCAGGTTCTCCACTTAACATCCCAACTATTCATCCATCCATTTCTATCCCTAAAGCTCCCTATCTGTATCTAAGCAGCTATCTAACACTGTATTAAAATATTACAAGATATTTTTATTTGTTCATCATTGCATGTATTCCTCTTTCATCTCTTTGTCATTCATTAATCCATCATTCTCCACCATGCTTTTAACCTAAGTTATATTGTGTATCATTTTAATATAGAATGATAAGGTATGCACAGTTTTTAGTAAAAAGCCCAAGGGAAGGATGACAGAGAGTTTGTACCTTTTTCCATTTATTTTATATGAATTCAATTATACAAATTCAGCGAATAAAAAGAAGAGAAAAAAAAAAAAAACAGCAACTTAAATAGTGCCTGCCACTTCATCTAATGAATGTAACCAATAAATGGAAAATGAGATATCTATTCCTGAATTCCTTCTAATGAGATTACAACGTTTAGGAACATGTATTTGGCTGGGTGCGGTGGCTCACGCCTATAATCCCAGCACTTTGGGAAGCCAAGATTGGTAGATCAAGAGGTCAAGAGATCAAGACCATCCTGGTCAACATAGTGAAACCCTGCCTCTACTAAAAATACAAAAATTAGCTGGGCATGGTGGTACATGCCTGTAGTCCCAGCTACTCTGGAGGCTGAGGCAGAAGAATTGCTTGAACCCAGGAGGCGGAGGTTGTGGTGAGCTGAGATCTTGCCATTGCACTCCAGCCTGGGTAACAAGAGTGAAACTCTGTCTCAAAAAAAAAAAAAAAAAAAAAACAGGTACTTATACAAAATGGCCTTGAAACACAAGTCCACTATTTTTTTTTTTGTGTGTGTGTGTGTGTGTAGCTCACCCAAGAAAAGAGCAATTTGTTCCAAATATTCAGTCAAAAATGACTATGTTGGATCTACTAATCAATAGTAGTATGATTAAGATCCATTTCTAATGGATTTTTCTGTTTTATAAGCCACAATTCATTTTACCATCAGCTCAACTTTTTCTAAGCTAACAATCATTTAAATCATTTTATCTAGTCTCTTCGTTTCTTTTATAATGCAGAATCTTCCATTCTGGATCCCCTGTCCTCACACTGTCAGCTGGACTGCTCTGTAGGACTCTTAAATGGCTGTAATCCTGAAATTGCCTTTATTGCTTTATTGGATTCTATGCCTTCATCTTCCTGGGTTTGTATTTTTCCTAGAGGATATTCTTAGAAGCGTCTTAAAATACATGTAATGAAAATGTTTAAGCCCTTCCTGTTTGAATAGTTCTTTATTTTACCTTTACATTTGATAGTTTAGAGAGCAAAATCTTTCTCACATACATGCATTTTCTTCTCAAAGTTTGAATCATTTCTTTATTGATTTCTCACATTCAGTATAATTGATGAAAAGTTTAATGTCAGTCTGACACATTCTTTTGTATGTAACGGGCTGCTTATGAACAACCCCACCCCTAGCTCCCAGGAAGGCTTTGTTTTTGTATTTTCTTTGCTATTATAAAATTTTACAATTATATAGAAAAGAAAGGTTCTCAATTTTCATTTATTGTTCTGGGTATTTTGATCTGAAGAATTGTGTACTCATTGGGAAAGTCTCTATTATTTACTGAATATGCTTTACTCATAGATTCTGTATTCTCCCTTTATAGAATGCTTAATTATCATACATCAAAACTACAAAATAAACACTAGTTTCATATTTTTCACATTTTTAATCTTTGTATTTCATTCTTTTATGAGACATTGATTTTAAATTTCTAAGCCATTTTTTTTTCTGATTTTTCTTTTTCCATAGTTCTCTGTTTCCTTTTTTTTGGGTGGGGGGGTTCTACCTTGTATCACTCTCTGGAAACTTATTATAAACCTTTTTAAAGTATTTTTTATTCTTTTGTTTGTTCTCAACTGATTTATTTTTCTTGTTTATTCTCTTTCTGTACATGTTTTTCTTAGATGTGTGGTAATATTCTTTTGTTCATATTTTAGAATGAGGCAGCAAAAACCTACTAGAGACTGTGGTGTACATGGGTGAACCCATTTCAACTGATGGGTTTTAATTTATCATAAAAAGAGTAGAGGCATGAATGAATGTTCTGGAACCACTAAATTGCAGAATACCCATTAATTTGCTATGGGCTGAAAATATCCAAATAATTACCTTTGTTTTCTTTCATGTTATTTCTCTAGTAAATAATTTTAATTTTTTTCCAAGCAGTTAAATACATTACTACTGGGATTGTTCCACTTCCAGTGTTACATGGTGAGAAGCTTCATAGACCTATGACCCAATGAAATCGTTGTAATATTTGTTGTATTTATTATATATGTATGTGTATGTGTGCATGTATGTGCAGGTGTGTATACATTTAAGTCTCAGGAAATGGTACTAAATGTATAAAGCAAATTAATAAACATTTAGTTGAAAAAATCTATTAAAATTCTTCAAGAACAGCTAGAGTCTGTGGTTACTGAACTAAATGTCATTCTCTTCTACCTCTGTCAGAGCTCAGTGAGCCAGAATCTCCCTTCCAGACTGATGCAGCCAAAAACAGAGGAATTCTTCTGCCTCCAGCTTTTAGTCACAGGGCAATGCTTCCAGGAAGCATGGGCAGGATGTCTACATTTCTCATCCAGTCCCCAGCTACCTGTTGCTAAAGGTAAGTTCTGGGTGAATGAAACTAAGAAACAGGGGCTTCCCTTTTCTTCCCAGCCCACACTTGTGAGACTAAGACTCTACCTTTGGTGAAGCACTGCCAAGAATATTGTGTCACTGATTAGCATTTTCCTCTCTTTCAGGATGGCAATTTCATGCTGGGAGAGGCAAGCAGAAGATCTGAGTGTATTTTGCCACCTCCAGAGCTGAGCACCCAGCCTTAGTCTGGGAGTGTCTCTCAGAGATAAGTGTGACATTGTTTCCATTCTTAACTATAAAGCCGTGGCTCAAGGATTTTTCTTGGGAAGAGTTGCAGGCTATAAACAGAATGCTCCACATATCATCCCAAAGAAATTGATTTAATTTGCAACAGAATGTGGAGAAGTCCAAATCTAAAAGTGTTGCTATGCACTGAATTTTGTCCCACACACATTTACAAGATGAAGCCTTAACCCCCAATGTAATGGCATTTGGAGATAGAGACTGAGTGACATTTAGGTTAAGACAAGGTCACTAGGATGGGGCTCTCATTATGAGATTCAGGCTGTTGTAAGAAGAGTCACAGGAGCTTGCCTGCTTTTTTTTAATCTCCCTTACTGCCAGTCATGTGAAGACAAAGAAAAAAAGCAATTATCTACAAGCCAAAAAGAGACCCTTTACCAGAAACATATCATGCTGGCAACTTGACATTATATATAAGAGAAATTTATTGCTCACAGTTTTGGTGACTGGGAAGTCCAAGATCAAGGCACTGGCAGATTTGTTCTCTTGTGAAGGCCCACTTCCTGGTTCATTGATGCCAGTTTTATGCTGTAGATTTATATGACAGATATTGACAAAATAACTCTTGGGACTCTTTTATAAAGGCATTAATCCCATTCAGGAAGATTCCACTCTCATGACATAATCACATCCCATAAGCCCTACCTCTTAATGTTATCACATTGGGTGTCAGATTTTAACATGATTTTTGGGGGGGTTCTCAACTGTTATTTATAGCCCTAACTTTAGATAGTTGTTAAAAATTACTTATTCATTGTTGTTTTCTTCCCATTTTGTTTATTTTTCTACATTTTTGTCATTTAGGAGGCTATAAAAACAGCTTGTTTGTTGGAGATTTGCACATCATTGTTTCATTCAAAAGATAATCTCAGAAAACCACAGTGATGCCTATAATGTAACAAAGAGAATCATGGGTGCACTAAGTATATACTGTGAATTTAACTCAGATGCTCATGAACAAATGGTTGCTTTATAATTGTATAGCAACTTCTCAATATTAAAGATGTAGCTAATTAAACATATGTTTACTTTTTATAATTATTATAGTTTTCTTGAGTTTTGTTCATTCTTTGTGGCTGACCAAATTGATAATTCTTAGGAAAATCATTTATACCTAAAAATCATGTATGATTTCTAATGTAAACTCTAAACAGACTCTATTTCTCGTGTTACATATTGGAGAAGGTATAACTCCATATGGTTAATTGTCATTTTGAACTTGAAGTCTTAACTTAGTTAACTCTATACATTGTATGACCACAGAATAGATATTCATCAATCTCATAAGCTTAAGTCAGTAATTACTATTTTAAGTATGAACATATTCTTAGCTTCAGTCATTTTTGTATTAATGAGTTAATCAGTTGTTTTGTCTTCTGATGCATCTGTTAGTTGGGAATTTTTAAACATTCAATCCTTAAATGGATTAAAGCCTGTGTGATTGAGAGATATAGAAATATATTCCTGTATATACAAAACATGTGTGCAAAATTTAAAGGTTAAACATTTCTATCTCCTATTAAAATGTTATGTAATGTTATGTAATTAAATTCTAAAATTTACAAAGTCGATTTATGTTTAAAATACACATATCCTAAATTTAGAAATTCTAAAATAAAATGTTACTACTTCATTAGTATTTTTCACTTTAAATTAAATATTTTTGTATTTTTTAGCTTTTATTTATTTTATTTCATTTTATTTATCTTTGAGATGGAGTCTAGCTCTGTTGCCCAGGTTGGAGTGAGGTGGTGCAATCTCAGCTCACTGCAGCCTCCATTTCCTAGATTCAAGTGATTCTCCTGCCTCAGCCCCCTGAGTAGCTAGGATTACAGGTGTGCACCACCATGCCTGGCTGTTTTGTGTTTTTAGTAGAGATGGGGTTTCACCATGTTGGTCAGGCTGGTCTCAAACTCCTGACTTTGGGATCCACCCGCCTCAGCCTCCCAAAGTGCTGGGATTACAGGTGTGAGCCACCATGCCTGCTCTCTTTTAAGTTCAGTGGTACATGTTCAGATTTGTCATCTATGTGAATTTCAAATTCTAACTTCAGGAAGTGATTACTACCAGTCAGTTATGTTCGGGTCATTCTTTCCTCTATCACTGTTACCACTCACAGAGCCCTCATGAGCTATGTTGGCCCTCAGCCTCTCTGGTTAAAGAGAATAAAGACATGGTTTTGTTGTTTTCTTTTATAAAATCAAATGTTATTTTACACTAGATCAATTGTTCCTAAGCCTGGCTGTGTACCACAGAGCACACTTGGATAGGTGTTTAGTTTGTTTTGTTTGTTTGTTGTTAACTATACATTTCCAGATTCTATTTCACATCTAAAAATCTAATTAAATGGAATCTCTATATGTGGAATTCCAGGAGATATATATATATATATATATATATACTTTAAGCATGTCCCCTAGTGTTTCTAATGCCACCTTATGACCACAGAATCGTTTGAGGAAACCAATGTAATTGACATTTATTATACTCCTCCACATCAGTATGAAGGGCATGTGAGCATGGGTTTTGTAGTGTTCACCACTAAATTCCCAGTATAAAACATAGTATTTGATATATCTTAGTACTTCATTAAACATTAGAATGAGAAAATAAATGAGTTAATGAATTTGGTGTCTGTATCACTATAATACAAGTTGAAATAACAGAGAACCAGAGAAGAACTCAGCCTAAAAACAAAGGAATACAGCTGAGTGGCAATTACCCTGTTATCAATACAAGAATAATACCTTAAGGATCTGTCAGGACCATTTGTAGTTGGAAATCTGATTTCAGGAGGCTATAATAGCAGCTTGTTTCCTGGAGCTTTTTACATCATTGCTTTATTCAAGAGAGAATCATAGAAACCTACTTTGATGTCAGTAATCTAACAAAGAGAATCACGGCTACACTAAGTATATACTGTGAATTTAACTTAGATGTTCATGAACAAATGGTTTACTTATACATGTATATGATGATTGTCTATATTAAAGATGTAGCTAATTAAACATATGTTTTTATTATGGACCATTTTAGGCATTTTACTTCTTGAATTTTTTGTTTACTCTTTGTTGTTAACAAAATTTTTTGAAAATTCTCAGGAAAATCACCTATACATACACATCATGTATGATGTCTAATTGAAACTCTAAACAGATTCTATTTCTCATGTCACATAGTAGATACTATTGTATTCTCTGATGATTGAGTGACTGCTGTACAAAATGATTTTTAAACTCACACATGTCCTCTAAACCATATCAAGCAGAGTTAATTGATTGTATAGCAATCAGTGTCATCTCCTTTTTACCATGTTCAGAAATGGCAGCATAGGGAATAAAAGCTTATTAACTGTGGTAGTTCAGTCAGGGCAGTGGCAAAAATATTAAGGGAAAAATGTTAGAAATACTTATAGGAAATAGTCACAAACCCCCTTGGAAGGCCTGGTGGTTTGCAGAGCTTCAAGAAAGAATGGGCTGAAGGAGGCTAGTTCTTTTATCTTAAGGCTTAAAGCATAGGGCAGTTAATAGGGGAATGCAAAGGAATTTATCTAAATGGCTTGTTGTCTTAAGACCAATATTTGCCCATCCGTGGTTGACCACCTCCTACTTGGGGGGTTGGCAGAAGTTTATTACCCACAAATAGTGTTTGCTTTAGGCCTCAGAACCTGACCTTTAATCTTCACCCTCTACTGTTGACTCAAAAGACTTTGTCATTTTGTGTGTGCCAAATAAACGCTGGGAAGACCTGCATGTCAGGGCCTGTGGCTGGTAACTCTTTATAGCACTCCCCTCGAGTGTCTGTGAGTGGTCACAGACACCCCTAGCCTGCTTTCTCATGGTATTCTGTGTTTGAGTGAATTTATTCATCCAGCACAGGGTTGGGATCTGCCTGTTGGACCCTAGCAGTGGTGCCCATGTGTGAAGAGACCCCAACAAACATCCTTATAGGTTGGCTACAAAACATGTGATCAATGTCAGCTGTGGCCTGTAGAATCAAAAAGGTTTTCTGATTTTTTTTTTAATTTTATTTTATGAAGCTTTTAAGAAATTTATATTCTGTAGTTTCTTTTTTGGGGGTGGGGAACATACAAGGAAACAAAAACTCAGTTCATGAGCCTTGTAAACATACTTGTGTTTACATATACCTCACAGATGTTTTTGTTTATGTTTCTATTTTTTATATATTCTTTTTCAACCTTTCAATAGAATCAGATGGTTCAGTCTCCCTCACCAGCCCATTATTATTATTCCATTTATCTATGGATCTTTGTTCTCTATAAGATAGAGATTTACAGTATGAAATCATGTCTTCTCTCTCTTTCTACTTTTGAAATTTATCTCTCCATTATTCTAAGTGGGTTTTAATAATATTCTCTTCATGTGATAATTCCAAACACATTCTTGACATATCTCTTTTGCCCTGAATATTCATAAGAATCATTACTAAATATAGGGAGAATAGAGCTGGGAGTGGTGACATGCCCTGGATAGGTTGTATGTGCCTTTAATATAAAGTCAATAATTTAGAACAATATTAAAAAAAAAAAAAACTGTTGATTTTGGTTTTGACTACAGTAATATGAGCATACAAATAAATTTGCCTTTTGAATAATACAAATTATTAAATGTTTTTCTGCTTTATGATTCAGATTTGTGTGTTTGTGTAACTTTGCCTTGTAATTTGTTAGCTAGTAATTAAATAAGAGCCAGTTTGTCAAAAACAGAAATGAAGAAATTAAATTGCATTATAAATTAAAGCATACATTCCCCTCCTTTGATTCAAGTTTCAAAAGCTTGTGTATGCTCAAGTCCTGTGGCCTTAACTACATTTGGATCTTTACCTCAGTCTTCAAAGTCCATATGCTAATAACTGAATTTAACATATTTCCATGCTCCCATTCCCAAATTATCTCCTTTCTTGTACCTACCTAAGACTATATATGTTATCCTCAAGAAACAGAATTGATGAGAAGATCAGATATTGTCCCTCACTATATTGTGAGTGTGTTGAGGTAGAGCCTCCTTATTTAAGGACAGCCTGAACAGAGAACCCAGAGTTACCAGGCTTAACCAAAATACAATTGAACATACATTATGGTGTTTTAGGTTTATACTATTTTTTTAACAACCCGAGTTAATAACATCTGCATATAGAAACAAAGATTGAAAATATTCTGGGGAAAATATCTTACTAATAATAGTGCACACAATTATTACTGAGCCCTATAGCCATGCCAAAGTTAATTTAAAAATAATGAAGATTACCTTATATTTTTCCTTAAGGTTCTCAATGTCTGACAGGAAAGTTAGATGCACACATAGATATTTGCAATGAAATGTGATAAGAGCTCTAGCATAGAGTAAGAAAGTCAGCTACGAATGTCTGAGAACTCATATAGGCATTATTACTTTGCAATGACTAGTTTTTACTAGTATATATGAAAGGAAAGGATATTCCTGACCTAGTGCACCTGATTTTTAAAGACATCAAATTTTAAAAAACATAGAAAATTTTGCAAATAAGAAAAAGTTATATGAAACTATGGGCTGAAGTGCAGTTATATACATCGACAATGGAAAAGGGCAAGGGGAGAGTAGTCAAATGTGCTATCGAAGAGCAATTAGACTCAGTTTTTAAGGGGCTTTGCATACTACACTACCACACTTGAACTTTGTTCTATGGGCAATTGTGAGCTATTGTAACCATTTAATCTAGGTTGTATTTTTGATACAGAAATAATTATCTGGATAGAATGTGGAAGATCAGAAGTAGGATGAGGCTGGAGACAAGGAAAACTAGGAAGCTTGAAGTGTCCTCTTACACTTCAGGTAAACAGTGGGACTAGAGAAAACTAGATTAATAGTAGTATTATTTCTTGCTGTTATTCATTTTCTGTCCTTTCCTTGTGTTTCTTTTCTTCACAGTGTCTTTTCTGAAAGTATCTTATTCATATGTTTGGTATTCACATACACTGATTATTTCTGGAATCTTTTAACAGGCAAATCTGTTGATGCCAATGGATAGTTGCCATATCCACATCTGACTGAAAAAGCCAGCTTTTCTTTGGAAAAAAAAAGGCCAGATTTGGCTAATCACACTAATAATTTAGAAATAGCTAAATGACTTCCACCTCTTTGCAGGTGGAAAGATAAAGACATTGTCACTAGGATGCCAAATGCTGAGTGTTGTTTCTGATGAAGTTCCCTTTACTATGAATGTAAGCTGATAAGCCTCATATTTTTCTCCTCTCAGTTGTTTTCAAAACCCTTGGTGAAATTTCTCTTTGTTATACTGAGATTGATTCTGTAGTATAAGATATATACTTTTCTGAATACAAGGACTTTGCAGGGTTTTTTTTCTGGTCAAAATGGTAAAGGTACTTAACTGTTCAAGGATTAAACAAGCACTCCCATCCCATAAGTGTGCCCAATCATTTTTAGTATGTTGTTTGCCTCAGTTCACAATAATATTTTGACAGTGTTATGGACTTCTTTATGCCTGCAGTGAGTTAGTACCCAAGAAAGATATCAATATTCATACTGCATTCTAAGAGATCCTGCCTGTCTTCTCCTTTCCTGTTGTTCATGTATCTCTATGATTAACTTTTTAAATTACAGCTCTGTGCATGAATAAGGAAGGGCTAAGTTTTATATACATGATTGCACATGGATTTGGTCCTGTGAGAATTGGTAGTGGTTAAATCCAAATGCAAACATATTTCAAGAAAGAGAGTGATGCTTAAAATCAAGGCTGGAGAGAAAAATGCAGCTTATGGTTTTTGGGATGTTCATCCAGAAACAGAGAAAGGTTGATATCATTATTGAATATCTTCATTCCTTTCCATCTGCCAAAATGTGCCAAGGGAATAGTTTTTCCCTGGCTTTATATTTTGGTCTATACGCCATGTCCCATCAGACATTTCAAGTAGACATTTAAATGGACAAGTGCTATATAACTCATAATATCTGTTCTGCACACAGCTGCTTATCTTCCATTGTGATTTTGTACAAAACCTACTTGTGCTATGACTTGATTTACTTTCCTTTAAAGGTGGCACTAACACATAGAATATTTTCTGGTATTATGAGACTGTGTTTATTGTTATTGTTGTTTGCAAAACACATGAAGATGATCCCCAAAAGAAAGAGGGATGATTGATTTATTAGAGAAGACAAGAGGGCATGATGTCATAATAGCTCATTCTTTAATTTATCCAACAAATATTTGTTGAGTGCCTGGTATTGCTAGATGTATAGATGGTTTCATTAATCTGACAAAATGTCACACATAAAAAGAAATGTTGAGGGTCTCTGTTTTTCTAATGGTCCAGTAAATGACCTGATTTTAAAAGGCATTATTTCCTTTTTAGATACATATTACTTAAATAACATTAAACATGTGCTAATCAAGCAGGTTTCAGATCATTTACAAATAAAATTTGAACAAAAGAGAAAATATGAGCTGTCCAAACAAACAAACAAACAAATAACAACAACAAAAAACACCCTGATGGACTTCCTAGTGATGTCTGCCTGTCATCAATTGACATACTCATACAGGAACATTTTTTGAAGAGTCTGATTTACTTCCTTATTAGGTGGGAGGTTAGAATATATGATGACTCCCAGCTATCAGATTCCTTAATTCTATTTATTTCTATAATGATCTGTGTAGGCAGCCCTTTTTGTTATCTCACGCCTGTGTCTTGGAATAAGCCATAGCACTTATTTTATTCTTCTCTCAAATAAAGAAATAAACACTTTACAGAACATTCAGTTAAACAATTAGAAGAGAGTAGTTTATATATGTTGAACATAAAATTTCACTTTAAAATCCTCATCAGATACATTTCTTCTACCCCAAGTGTCTTTTGCTTAACTCGAGTTGCTGGGTTTTCTTTTACCAGCTCTTCCTTTAATTGGCTGGTACTCCTGATCTTACTTGTTTTCTTCCAAAGACCCAGTACTAGCTCCTGGATCTTCCAAAATATCTGTCTCTTTTTCTCTTGCTTTCTTATGCAAAATTATTTACAGACATAAAGTTCTTTCAATACTCAATTTCCACACCTATTAATCGTTACAAGGAAATTTAATCTCTTAGTTCTTTCAATACTCAATTTCCACACCTAGTAATTATTGCAAGGAACTATAGATCTCTCAGACACCAGGGTTCATCCTTGGAAAATAGAGAGACATTTAAGAAAAATCAAATATGTGTTTTTCCTGCCATATATAAATCATCTTGCACAGTGTATAGCACATAGTAACCACTACATAAATAGCAACTGTTATTATTTATGTATTCATTCAAAAATATTTATTTTGTGATCACTATGTGTTTAGTACTGTTCTAAACATTGAGGCCATGTCTATAAGCAAAATAGACAAAATGTCTGTCCTTATCAACATTACATTCTAGTGAAAGGAAACCCTTAGAAAAAAAGATACCATACAATATCAAGTAAATAGGCAATATATATAAGGAAACAATACAGCATGACAAAGGTGTATAGGTAGAGTTGGAGTTAGCTACTTAAAACAGTGTTACTGGGAAATAATTATTTGAGAAGGCAATTTGAGAGATGAAGTGAGCAAGTGACAGACATGTATTCTATGTGGAATATCTACAAGGGGAATACCCAGCAAACACTGATTCAAAACTGCCATTTATTTAGAGTACTAACAATTGAAATAATTTATTTTATGTAAAAAGAATGTCCTCAAAATAGCTTGTCTAGTTTTGGATATATGTCTGTGTGTGTGTGTGTGTGTGTGTGTGTGTGCGTGTGTGTGTCTGTGTGTGTGTGTGTGTGTGTGTGTGTGTGTCTATAATTTAAAAACAGGCAAAACTGAATCAAGTTTAAATGATAAACATATATATAGACACACACATACACATACATATGTATGCATTTACACAAATGTATACATTTAAAATGTTTTTAAAATAATTTTTGAAAAGATAATCATATAGTCAGTGTTCAAAATGCATTCATATTTTACAACATTTATGAAATATTCATGGTAACTCATGGAACTCTGAAAACTATTCTCTATATAAAATGTTTGAATGTCAGAAATAACTGTGAGGTCAGTGATAGATCCTACTCAATACACTTAATACTGCTTCCTTGAGCCCAGCCCAACATGTATTTTACCTAGGAAACACTAAAACTCTTTGTCACATCAAGAACCACTCTGTGGAAAAAGGAAAAGTTATGCCTATCAAATGTTGTATGTGTAACCAAAAGCCCTGTCCCTAGATAATGGTTTGTACTAATTTTGGCTATTCTTCATTGGTATATGTGCTGGTAAATACCTGTTATCTCAGATAGGCAACCTCTATATAGTTGTCCCAAATATTTTAAGGATAGAAAAATAACAGAATTGGAAATTTAGTAACTGACACAAAACTTGTTCTGATTACATATACTGGGTCTTCCAAAAATGAAAAAATTGTTCACATTAACTTAAAATACAGCCATCTAGCTTTTCCTGTTGGCTGAGATTTCCATGTTGGATCCTTGATTAATTGCCAATACTAAAATTGAGTGAATGGGGAAGCAATTAAAATGCAGACTCTGCGAACCTGTGTTCATCTGTGAGGGCATGAGGCAATGAACTGCAGTTGATGGGTAACAGTCTCTGAACAAGAGTTATCACATTTGATAAATATACAGGGTGTTTTATTAAATTAAAATATCACATAAACAATAAATGACTTTTTGGTATAAGCATGGACCTCATATTGCATAAGGTATTGTTATGATTAAAAAGTCACATTTTTAAAATCTGAAATTCAAATGTAACTGGGAATTCTGTATTTTATTTGGAAATTCTACTCACAACCATTGATATTTGATATGCAACATTGAGCAAAGTTGGACAGAAAAGTGAAGTTCTGAAGAACTCGGATCAAAGACGCTTAAGTTTAGAGATCTGGAATCTATACAAACTATGTAAGGCAATGGCAATTGCATGTTTACTGTGCACCAAAAATTTTGCTGATTGCTTTATATGTATTATCTCATTTAGTCCACATAAAAATCCTCGCACCAAGGTAATGTCATGAGAAAGGAGATTTAGTTAGTAAATATTGCAGAACTAAGGAATGGCAGAGAAGGAATTTGAACCCAGGAAATCTGTCTACAGAGTCTATGTCCTTCATCCTGAAGCCAGTGTCTCCTAGTTTGGTTCAAGGTTATAACAAGGCTGGTTTTATAGATTCATTGAATGTTCCCAAATACCAGTCTTTTGGATAACATGGGCCTTACAGTTGGGAGATACTTGGGGATTTCTAATGAGAATATTTACAACTCTTCTGAGACAATCTTTGCACTTGGATTTTGTAAAACTAAAGAGTTGATATATTCCATCAAGTGGGTTCCATGTTTTGAGGCCACATGGTACACAAACAAATTACTGATGCAACCATTTAATACTCTAAATTTGTAAAAATAGAATGACTAGCATTCATTTGTCAGACATTTTCTTATCACCTATTTTGTGCAAAATCACTGTACTAAAGGCTATAAGAGAGTAGGAAATTAAATAAGTCATAGCACTTCTTCTCAGTTAATTTACAATTTAACTGGAGAGATAGACAATAAACAACTAACTCTTCAAATACCAGGCAATATAAAATAAGATCTTAAACAGGAGTGCAATCAGAGCGCATTGTGAAAACAGAGGGGAGCCCATTTATTTGAGAGAGAAAGTCAAAAGACTACATATAGGATGAAGTATAGAGACACAAGGCAAATAAAATGACAAAGTTAAAATAAAATTTAAAACACACACACACACACAAACACAAGCATTTCTATGGTTATTTTGCTATGGACAAATTAGTAACTTAAATATTCAAAAAGTTCATAATCATACAGTAATCCTGGTTTAGAAGCAACAATCTTAGCACATTTTGAATCTAAATTATTTTTTCTTAAGTCACCTTACACAAACTTTGTAATTAAATTTCTTTATATTTTTGGAATTAATAAACTTGGATTTTATTAATCATTTCAAAGTTGTGTGGTCACAGCAGGCAGGTAGAAGATCTATGACTGAATAATGCCTGCTATGAAAACAATTGACAAATAAATGATATAGAGAGTTTGAATTGTATATGTTAAAATAAAACTGTGATTTTATGTATATTAACCTAAAAATCAAATCATTCCATATTTGAAATGTCATATACATTAATAAATGAAATTAATAATGAATTTTTATATTTTTTCTATCACATCATTATTTGTGTTACACAGTTATAACACATTATTGAACTTTGCTATTTAATGACAATAGCTGTCTATTTGAAAAGCTAGATAAGCTTAGGAACTTATGTCTTCCCATATATTGCTTTTTTCCATTGTGAGAAAATGTCTTTACTATGGATGCTAAGAAAATATTAATCTATGATTCTCAATTATGAGAATCTTTCTTGTTTTAAATACTAGGAACTTTGCAACCACAGCATAGCCAAAGTGACAGCCATTGTTAATTTCTGAAAAATCTCTGAAATTTAAGCCATGAAAACATATTGGAAATATTATGATTGATTGTATAACCTCTCTGTGCCCTAATTTCCTCCCTGTTCAAAATGAGAACAATAAGGTTATTTACTTCTGAATGCAGATTTGGAAATTAAATGAGATAATATACATGAAGTATATACTACAGTACTAAACACAGAATTAAAAAGCCCAACTAAATTATCATCTGCCAGAATATAAACTCCATGTTGATAGAGCTTTTTTTTTTTTTTTTTTCACTGCTGTAGCCCCTACCCCAACTACCCAAAATAAAACAATCATGAACGTATAACAGCTGATCAATAAATAGTTTTGGAATGAGTGGATTTAAATTGTAGCAGTGTTAAAAATACTCTCCATTTACCTTCATGGATAAGTGTTTTATAAATAATAATTATCTCTCAGAACTGTGGCCTCTTCATAAATCTGCCTGTGCTAATATTTTATAACTCATTCAGTAAACATCTGTATACCAAATTCTTGATCTATTGCAATAGGAAAGAGGGTTGAAATAACATTAAGTCTCCCGCATTATAGATGTTGATTCATTCACTCAGTTATTTATTAATTCATTCAACTGATCATATGTTAAGTGTCAGGCCTTAGGAAGATGTTACAGAAATAAAGATGAATAAAAAGGCACTACTACTACTCTAGAGGAGCTCTAAGCTTGCATTTTCAGCCAGAAGTAGAAACACAGTTGCAATGTGTGCTAGAACAGCTACCTATAATTGTAGAGACAGTGAACTGGGGATAGAGGAACCATGGTTGTTTGGAAGCATTGATCTGGGTTCTGATACAATCAACAAATGATTGAAGGCAGGAAGAGCATAAGTCCTATACTTAATTGAAGGAAGACTTCTAGAAATATATTCTAAAAGACAGATATTTTTCTCAAAACAGTCTTCAGTTAGTGAGAAATATCATGGCTTCTCACCTACCCTTCTCTGCAACCTATTATTTCACCTTGAACCTCTTTCTACACTAAGATGAAGAAATCTGAGTAAGTCATTCATGTTGTGTGTCAGATAACTCAGAAGGCTTTGGAGGTTACCTATTTCAATTATATTACTGCTTTACATTGAGACTAAGATGATCACAAGTAGAAGGAAGGCTATATCTCTTGGGCAGGGGTTTGTAGAAAGGCTTTACCTGAAACCTGAATTCATAAATTCATGAATTGCTCTCCTGACTCACTGGATCGTGCAACTAAGACCAATTTTTCTTTAGCTCATCAGTTGCTTTCCAGAAATAGACATGAAGATAAGTCAAGTGTCTAGGACACAAACATATTATTCATTTGCAAATGGTAGTATTTTGTAAATGAAATCTTGTTTTAAATTTTCTGGGGATGGATTTTACTATCTATGTGCTTAGAAATTTTTGTCTAATACCCTTCAAGCCTAGTCTCCCAGCTTTGACACTGCTGAACCATGATAAGGATAATTTAATCCTATGTCCATCAATTCAACTGTAATATATGTGACACTTTCAACCAATCAATAACATCATTTTCTTATTTTCTATTTGAAAACATGATAGCTTTGTTGGTACCTTGAATGCAAAACAAAGTTGAATAATTTACTTATACCATGAGTTCTCGCTTCTCTGAAATCACTGTTTGTTTCATCAGGGAAAACATAATCTCACAACTGTCAAAATTGTCCTGTAAAAATAATAGCAGAGAAGCTTTCAAATGGTGAGCAGAGACTTGTGGCAAAATGAAAGGAGACACATTTTTAAAAACAAATACGTATATAAAACATAAAGTTTAATTCTAAAAGCATAATATTAAGAAACTACAGCCTGAATTTTCAGATACACTTTGGACTTTATATTTTTAAACCTTCAATAAATCTCGGTAGGATATAGTGCCAAAAGCCACTATTCATGTGTTTTGCCTCATGGAAATTTCAAACTGTTAAGTTGAAGGCTTGGTAAATAAAAGCTAAATCACGTGTATTGGAATTTGGCCCATACTTGAACAAAGCTCAAATTTTAACAACAGTACTCAGAATGCAAGAAGATAGTACAATTTATTTAGTTGAAATCTTGCAAAGAACCTCATAAATGTCATGTGCTGGTAATATATCCTGAACAATTAGCATATACTATGTCTAGGGTAATGGCTGATAATAGCACCATGGCTTCCGCCTTGTTTTGTAACATAAATACATGGTACAATGGCTCCAGAAAGAATATTTAAGATGGCTATTTTGTCCCAATGGCCAGGAGGCAATAATATATTAAAAAGCATCCTAAGATACAACGAATTTTGATTGATCATAAGTTCAGTTATTTTACGAGCACAGGTGCTGTCCTTGGCCCTGGCTCCAACATAATGAATCACCACAGAATTCAAATGAGAACTGCCAATACCATTAAGAAACATTTGACATAAATTAAACATCTTTTATTTTATCTCTTAATCCCTGCTTCTGAAATAGAGACTTCTTTTTCTACATTATTATTTTTCTTTCTTCTAGTAGGCAGGATGTTAAGTATGTCAAATTATTTTTCTCTATTATAACCAAGTTTTACCTTACAACATTGTACCCTTTTGACATATTAAATAAATAGTACCACCAAAGTCTTGCTTGCCTTGCAAAAGGTCACACTGGAAATTAGTTGCAGGGTCAGAAGTGGAACATAGGTTATCCAAATAATACTAATGAGAAAATCACACTCATCTTTACATTATAAAATAATAGAGAACAGAACTTGTGGGCTGGTATCAGGAATTGAAAGCAAAGATAAAAGAAAGAGCAGCACACAGTGATTATTCACGTTCTAATGAGCCAGTTAAGTTTTATAACATTATTTCTCAACAGGGGCTATTTTTGCAGCCAACAAACATATGAAAAAAGCTCATCATCACTGGTCATTAGAGAAATGAAAATCAAAACCACATTGAGATACCACCTCACCCCAGTTAGAATGGTGATCATTAAAAAATCAGGAGACAACAGATGCTGGAGAGTATGTGGAGAAATACGAACGCCTTTACACTGTTGGTGGGAGTGTAAATTAATTCAACCATTGTGGAAGACAGTGTAGCGATTCCTCAAGGATCTAGAAATAGAAATACCATTTGACTCAGCAATTCCATTTCTGGGTATATACCCAAAGAATTATGAATCATTCTATTATAAAGACACATACACATGTATGTTTATTGCGGCACTGTTCCCAGTAGCAAAAACTTGGAACTAACCCAAATGCCTATCAATAATAGACTAGATAAAGAAAATCTGGCATATATACACCATGGAATACTACACAGCCACAAAAAAGATGAGTTCATGTCCTTTTAGGGACATGGATGAAACTGGAAACAATCATTCTCAGCAAACTAATACAAGAACAGAAAGCCAAACACTGCATGTTTGCACCCATAAGTGGGTGTTGAACAATGAGAACACACAAACACAGGGAGAGGAACATCACACACTGGGGCCTGGGGGGTTGGGGGCTAGAGGAGGAATAGCAAGGGGTGGGGGGATTGGGGAGGGATAGCATTAGGAGAAATACCTAACATAGATAATGGGGCAATGGATGCAGCAAACTACTACCATGGCACGTGTATACCTGTGTAACAAATCTGCACAATCTGCAAATGTATGCCAGAACTTAAAGTATAATAAATTTTAAAAAAGAAAGCACAGATATGTACAGCACAAAAACAGACATTTGGTACATATTGGTTTTAAAATATAATGGGGAGGTTGTTAGAAATAAAAACAAAAGTATAAAAATTCTCCTTACAAGGCTGGTAATGGATAAATTAAAAAAAGGTTTAGAAACACCATTATAGACCATGTTCTAGGTCTGGAGTGGAAAAATCAATACATATATTCCTCCCACATAATGAGTGAGAACATATGATGTTTGGCTTTCCATTCCTCAGTTACTTCACTTAAAACAATAGTCTCCTGTTCTACCCAGGTTTGCTGTGGATGTGATTATTTCATTCCTTTTCATTGCCGAGTAGTATACCATTATATATATATATATATATATATATATATATATATATATATATATGTGTGTGTGTGTGTGTGTGTGTGTGTGTGTGTGTGTGTGTGTTTTCTTCATCCACTTATTGATTGACAGGCATTTTGGCTGACTCTGTATTTTTCAATTGCAAATTGTGCCACTATAAACATGCATATGCAAATATCTCTTTGTATAATGACTTATTTTCCTCTAGGTAGATATCTAGTGTTGGGATTGCTGAATCAAATGTAGATCTATGTTTAGTTGTTTAAGGAATCTCCACACTGTTTTTATTTTTTTTGTAGTAGTTGTACTAGTTTAAATTCTCACCAACAGTATAAAAGTGTTCCTATTTCACTGCATCCATGCCAACATTTATTATCTTTAAATTTTTAAGTTATGGCCATTCTTGCAGGAGTGAGCTGGTATTGCATTGTGGTTTTGATGTGCCTTTCCCTGACAATTAGTGATGTTGTGTATTTTTTTTCAAATGTTTCCTGGCTGTTTGTATACTTTCTTTTGAGAATTGTCTATTCATGTCCTTAGCCCATTTTTTGCTAGGATTTTTTTTTTCTTGCTGTTTGTTTGAGTTCTTTATATGTTGAAATTCACTCAGGGTGGCGGGTAAAATATTAGAGAAAGTTATAAATTAGTCTCACACCTTTTGGGTGACCAAAAGTTTTTATTGGGAAGGCTGAAGGTAGCCAGTCAATTATTTAGGGAAAATATAGGGATGATAAAAGGCTTTCCCAGTTGTCTATTTACCTCACATTCCTTTGTCTCTACTCTGTTTACTCATGTAAACTTTGTGCTGGATGGACTTCTCAGGGGAGGTCAAAGGGGAATTACCCATTAATGGTGTTTATGCTGGGCCTGGAAACTAAAGCTTTTATCATTCCTAAAACCACTCTTTCAGCCATATTAATTATCTACAAGCATGTTGACTTAGAACCACTGTTACGAAATTCATACTGAATGAATGTGAGAATGGAAAAGAAGTCTTGGTCAATCGGTGGCATTTGCCCTCTAAAGGCAGCCAACAACCATCCCTAGCCCACTTAAATCACTAAAATAGGTGTAAAAGTGCATCTATTCATTTGTCCTTAAGTTAGGGTCTGCAGGACAAATTTCTGCAGGTGGTAATCAATGTCTCCAATGGTGACCTCAACGTGACCAAGGTCTCAGGTAGTGCTTTGTGTGAAAAGCCCAGTGTGAGGAGACCCGATGTGAGGAAACCCAACGTGACACTCGCCTCAGCTGGCACCAGAACAGGGACCTGAACCCTGGACTGTCAGATATGTAGGACAAACCTCCACAGGGGGTGACCAACATCTCAAATGCAGATCCTGGATATTAGTTTTTTGTCAGATGTATAGACTGTGAAGACTTTCTCCCAATTTGTCGGTTGTCTGTTAAGTCTGCTATTTCTTTTGCTGCAAATAAGTTTTTTAAATTAATTAAGTACCATCTATTTATCTTTGTTTTTGTTGCATTTATTTTTGGGCTCTTTATCATGAAATCTTTGCCTAAACCAATGTCTAGAAGGGTTTTTTTAATGTTATTTTCTAGAACTTTTATGATTTCCTGTCTTAGATTTAAGGTTTTGATCCATGTTGAGTTGATTTTTACATAAGATGAGAGATGAGGATCCACCTTCACTCTTCTACATGTGACTTGCCAATTATCCCAGCACTATTTGTTGAATAGGGTGTCCTTTCCCCTCCTTATGTTTTGTTTGCTTTGTTGAAGATCAGTTGGCTGTAAGTATTTGGCTTATTTTCTGGATTTTCTATTCTGTCCCATTAGTTTACATGCCTATTTTATACCAGTACCATGCTGTTTTGGTGAGTGTGGCCTTATGGCCCTTATAGTACCTGATATCAGGTAATGTAATGCCTCCAAATTTGTTCTTTTTGCTTAATCGTGCTTTAGCAATGCAGGCTCTTTTGCTGATTCCATATGAATTTTAGGATTATCTTTCTAGTTCTAGTTTCTAGAAAAATAATTGTGGTATTTTGATGGAAATTGCATCAAATTTGTAAATTGTGGCAGTATGGTCATTTTCAATATTTGTTCTACCCATACATGAACATGGAATGTGCTTTCATTGGTTTGTGTCATCCATGATTTCTTTCAGCAGTGTTTTATAGTTTTCATTGTAGAGGTCTTTCACCTCCTTGGTAGGTATCCTGAGTATTTGGGGGAGTTTTTGCAACTATTGTGAAAAGGTTGATTTATAGCTTGGACTCTCAGCTAGGTTGCTGTTGGTGTATAGCAAAACTACTAATTTGTGTATATTAACTTGGTATCCTGAAACTTTGCTGAATTCATTTACAAGTTCTAGGAGACTTTAAGATGAATATTTATGGTTTTCTAGGTATATGATCCTATTATCAACAAACAGCATAAGTTTGACTTCCTCTTTACCAATGTGGATGACCTTTATTTTCTTCTCTTGTCTGATTACTCTGGCTGGGACTTCTGTTATTATGTTGAATAGAAATGGTGACATTTGACATTCTTGTCTTGTTCCAGTTTTCAGGGGTAATGATTTAAACTTTTTCTAGTTCAGTATAATGTTGACCCTGGATTTGTTATAGATGGCTTTTATTATTTTAAGTTATGTTCCTCCTATGCTGTTACTGTTGAAGGTTTTAATCATAAAGTGGTGCTGGATTTTGCCAAATGCTTTTTCTATGTCTATTGAAATATTCATGTGATTTTAAAAAAATTCTGTTTATGTGGTATATTACCTTTATTGACTTATATATGTTGAAGCATTCTTGCATTTATTGTATGAAGCCCACTTAATCACAGTGGATTATCTTTTTGATATGTTGTTGGATTCAGTTCACTAGTATTTTGTTAAGAATTTTCACATGTATGTTCATCAGGAACACTGGTTTCTAGTTTTCTTTTCTTTTCTTTTTTTTTTTTTTTGTTATGTCCTTCCCTGGTTTTGGAATTTGGATAATACTGGCTCATAGAATGATTTAGGAAGAATGCCCTCTTTGTCTATCTTTTTGAATAGTATCAGTATTAATACAAATTCTTCTTTGAATATGTAACCTGTGAATCCAACTGGTCCTGGACCTTTTTTGGTGATTTTTTAAAAATAATTTTAATCTCACTGCTTGTTATTGGTCTGTTCAGAGATTCTATATCTTCCTGGTGTAATCTAAGAGGATTTTATATTTCCAGAAATTTATCCATTTTCTCTAGGTTTTCCAGTTTATGCACGTAAAGGTGTTCAGCCTTTCATACTCTTTTGTATTTCTGTGGTATCAATTGTAATGTTGCCTGTTTTGTTTCTAATTGAGTTTATTTGGATAGTCTCTTCTTTTCTTGGTTAATCTTACTAATGGTCCATTAATGTTATTTATATTTTCAAAGAACAGGGTTTTTTATTTTTAATTTATCTGTTGTATTTGTTTGTTTCAGTTTCATTTAGTTATGTTCTGATCTTGGTTATTATTATTATTTTTTTTCTTCTGCTGGTTTGAATTTGGATTGCACTTGTTTCTCCAGTTGCAGGATGTGTGACCTTAGATTGTCTATTTGGCCTCTTTCAGACTTTGTGATATAGGCATTTAAGACAATGAACTTGCCTCTTAGCACCACCTTTGCTGTGTTTTAGAGGATTGATAGGTTGCGTCACTATTATTGTTCAGTTCAAATAATTTTCACATTTTCATCTTGATTTCATCATTGACCCAGTTATCATTCAGAAGCAGATTATTTAATTTGCATGCATCTGCATGTCTTCAAATGTTCCTTTTGGAATTGATTTCCAACTTTATTACACTGTGGTCTGAAAGAGTACATGATATAGTTTTGATTTTCTTAAATGTACTGAGACTTGTTGTGTGGCCTATCATATGGTCTATCTTGGAGAACGTTCCATGTACTCATGAATAGAATGTGTATTCTGTAGTTGTTGGGTGGAATATTCTGTATCTGTTAAGTCCATTTGTTGTATAGCTTAAATACAGTGCATCTTTGTTGACTTTGTCTTGATGCCCTGTCTAGTGCTATTAGTGGAGTATTAAAGTCCCTGACTATTATTGTGTTGCTGTTTATCTCATTTCTTAGGCCTAGTACTAATTGTTTTATAAATTTGGGAGCTCCAGTGTTAGTTACATATATATTTAGAAGTGTGATATTTTCCTATTGGACTAATCCTTTTAATATTATATAGTGTCCCGCTTTGTCTTTTTAACTATTATCACTTTAAAGTTTGTTTTGTCTGATGTAAGAATAGCTATTCCTGCTCATGTTTGGTGTTCACTTGCATGGAATATATTTTTCCAAACCCTTTATCTTAAGTTTATGTGAGTCCTTATGTGTTGTAAGAGTCTGCTGAAGCCAGAAGAAACTTGGTTGGTGAGCTCTTCTTCATTCTGCCATTCTGTATCTTTTACGTGGAGCATTTAGGCCATTTAGTTTCAATGTTAGTATTGAGATATGAAGTATTATTCTATTTATTGTGCTATTTGTTGCCTGAATACCTTGTTGTTGTTGTTTTTAAATTGTCGTATTGTTATATAGGTTCTGTGAAATTTATGCATTAAGGAGTTTATCTTTTGGTACATTTCAAGGATTTGTTTCAAGATTTAGAGCTCCTTTTATCAGTTCTTGTACTGCTGGCTTGGTAACGGCGAATTCTCTTAGCATTTGTTTGTCTGGAAAAGATTGTATCTTTCCTTCATTCATGAAGCATAGTTTTGGTGCATAAAAAATTCATTCTTGGCTGATAATTGTTTTGTTCAAGGTGGCTAAAGATAAAACCCCCATCCTTTCTGGCTTGTAGGGTTTCTGCTAAGACATCTGTTAATCTGAAAAGTTTTTCTTTACAGGTTACTCAATACTTTTGCCTCACAACTCTTAAGATTCTTTCCTTCATCTTGACTTTACATAACCTAATGACTATGTGCCCAGGCGATGATCTTTTTGTGATAAATTTCCCAGGCGTTCTTTGAGCCTCTTGTGTTTGGATGTCTTGATCTCTAGCAAGGCCAGGGAATTTTCCTCAGTTATTCCTTCAAATATCTTACCCAACTTTTAGATTTCTCTTATTATTCAGGAACACCAATTATTCTTAGATTTGTACATTTAGCATAGTCCCAAACTTCTTGGAGGCTTTATTTTTTAAAATCCTTTTTTTTTTTTTTTTTTTTTTCTTTTGTATTTGTATTTGTCTTTGATGGATTGGGTGAATTTGAAAGCCTTCTCTTTGAGCTCTGAAGTTATTTCTTCTGCTTGTTTGATTTTATTGCTGAGATTTTACAATGTATTTTGCATTTCTCTAAGTGTGTCCTTGACTTCCAGAAGTTGTGATTGTTATTTATGCTATCTATTTCACTGAATAATTTTCCTCTCATATCCTATATCATGTTTTTGATTTCTTTAAGTTGGACTTCACCTTTCTCTGATGCCTCCTTAATTAGCTTAATAATCAACCTTCTGATTTTTTTTTTCTTCCAATTCAGAGATTTCATCTTGGTTTCAATCCATTGCTGATGAACTCGTTTTATCTTCTGGGGATGTTAAATAACCTTGTTTTCTCATATTACCATAATTGTTTTTCTGCTTCCTTCTCATTTGGGTAGACTATTTCAGAGTGAAGATCTGGGATTCAAGGGCTCAAGTTGATATTCTTTTGTCCCATGGGGTGCTCCCCTGATGTGGTTCCCCTAGGAATGGGTTTTCCTGAGAGCTGAAATGTAGTTATTGTTTTTGCTCTTCTGACTTTAGCCACGCAGTGGAGGCACCAGGGTCTGTGCTGGTACTGGGGAGCTTCTGCCAAGAGTTCTCTGATGTTATCTATCTTCAGGTCTTGCAGCTATGGATACCAGCACCTGCTCTGGTAGAGGTAGCAGAGGAATGAAGTAGACTCTGTAGAGTCCTTGGTTGTGTTTTTGTTTAGCACACTGCTTTTGTGTTGATTGGCCTCCAGCTGGGAGGTGGTGTTTTCAAGAATGCATCAGCTGTGGTCCTATAGGAAGGATGCAAACTTGTTCTAGGGACACTTGATATTCAGATTTCTCAGATGGTGGACAGGGTCATAGATCTCATAAAAGATTGTGACATTTGTCTTCAGCTTCCAGGATGAATAAAGAAAGACCACCAGGTGACAGCAGCCTCTCCTTGGGTGGGGCTTCCCAGCCAAAGGGAGTTAGGTTCCCAGGGGGATTATGGTTCCACCCCTGCTGAGTCATACAGGTCACCAGGGAAGTAGGGGAAAGCTGGCAGTCACAGGCCTTACCCCTCTCCCACACAGCCCAGAGTCCTAAAAGCCAGTTTCACTCTCACTGTGCCTCCCTCAAATAGCACTGAGTTTATTTTCAGGGAGCTGGCGACCAAGGCTGAGAACTTGCCCTAGACCAGGAGCATCCCCATTGAGAGAAGATGACTCACAGTTTTTCGGCATCTCTGAGAGCCTGCAGCACTGATTACATTTTTTCAAAAGGTCTGTGGATTCTCTTGGCTTTTCTAGTATACTTCTTGGAGCAAAAGTTCAATATATGAGGCTCCACATACTGCACTGTCTGTCTGAGTGGGAGCTGCAAACTAGTCCTGTCTTCTATCCATCATATTAATCTACTCTCTTTCTTGAACCTTTTATTTATCACTTTATTCTCCAGAGAATAATACCAATTCTTTCACTGTTATGTCAATTCATTTTGCTTATCTGGATTTCAACTAGTTTGTATTAATATTATTTATTTATATTATTCATTTATTAGCATATCAAATATGAATTCATGAGCTGTATAATCATAATAAAGATTCTTGTGATTTTTCATGTTATCATATTAAAAGGAAGGCTTTCAAATTGCTGTCACTTTGTTGGTAAGGTCAGTGCTCTGTCCCAAAAGCAACAATGAAAATAGTTTTACATGTCCAGCCTTCCTATTAGCTTTAAGTGAGTCCACTCCCAACTTGGCTGTACTTGAGCATTCTTACTCAATTCTAGATGATCTCCAGAAAATCTCATTTATCTTCATTTCTACTGATAATAGACACAGATATTTGGAAAAAGAAAAAGAAAAAAAACGGAATGAATGAATTCTACATGCAGTATTGCTATCCAAAAACACCTGGATATATCTGTCCAAGGAATATCTTTTGAAATAGTTATTGGAAAATAAAGTCATCAATAGATTTTTTCTTTCTTCTCAAACTTAAAACTTTTAAATAGAAGCTATTTATCAAAAGTTGCCCGCATGATGAATCATCAATAGAAAGTGACTTCCCAGGTTGAATCTCTTCTATCATAGAACCCATGGCTAAACTGCATTGAGTTAAATTCTCCCTAACATACATGATTGAATGAGAACACTGTAAGTAAGATTAGCCCAAGTCAAGTATTATTAGGTAGAAATCTACAATAGATGACTCACTAACTATAGGAAATATTTATTACCACACTGCACTGATTTGAAATTTTTGATTATACAAACTTACATTTACTTAAGTATTAATTTTCAGTATCTAATGAGCAATTTGTAGAGTAAATTAGGTGGCAACAGTTCAGTGGGTGATTTTTAAAACCTCCTAAGAAAGTTTGACTTGCTATAGTTTTAGCATATTTAATGATTGAAAGAATTGGAAGGACATTTTTGAATACTAATCCAGTTAACATTTATAAAACCCAGCTTTAGATATTTTTATTGACTATTCTAGCAGACACTGCTAGGTATTTAGAATAAATAAGACATGAATAACACCTGTTTAGGAATACCTCATAGGTATGGCAGAAAAAAAAATCTATAGCATGTAAAGCACGGTAATAAAATATGAAAAATGTTATATAAAACCACAAAGAAGAAAGAATCTAAATATGCCCAGAAGAACAAAACAGAGCTTCAAAGGGAAATAGGATTTTATTCTTTCATTCATTCAGCAGATAATTAAATTTTACCCATTAATCACTAGGCAGGAGTGCTAAGCAATGGCCTTTGCTTATTTGCCCTGAGGCAGCAGAACTTGACTTAAGCCTCACAGCTATCTACTCTACAACTAACATGACTCCCAAGAAATAAAAGCCATGTATAGAAATCATACCTGCTCACTGAGTTGCCATTATGATTTTTTAAATTAAACAGACCTAACAACCACCTATGTGCCAGTCACAGAAGATGTTTTATATGAAATGTCCTATCTAATCTTCAATATTAATTATATTTCAAAAATTAAGTTTTAAAAACATTAACTTATTAATCAGTTCTCCAAGAGCAGGCATTGTGAGTGGATGCTGGGGTAGCAAGAATAAGATGACATGAATTTTATTTTTATGTAACCCTTGGTCCGGTGAGAAAAGCACCCATGTATATAATTCTGATATGCTATATTAAGTGCTAGGATAAAAATATGGCAAATGTTACTATGGAAGCATTCCAATGTGTGAGCTCTAAGTCTTCTTGAGGGATACTTGTTTGAATAAGACTTGAAAAGTAGATGAGTAGGGGTTAGTTAGTTAAATGCAGATATAGAGAAAGGACATTCCAGAAGAGAGGTCAGTCTGAGATTATGCACAGGGGTCTGACAATGAGAACTAAGACAGGTGTCATTATCTCCAATACAAAGATGAAGGCACTGAGTCTCAATGAAATCAAAGAACACCTCCTGATACTCCCTCCAAGATTATTCCATTTACTAAGTCATAGAGTGATGAATAAATCCCTAACTGATGTGAGTAGAAAGTTCATATTCTTTCCTTTACTTTAAGCTACTTCTTCACAGGAATTTATCATTTAAGCCTGGAGACTTTGAAGTCTAAGCACTCTAGGTGGAGGAGTTAAATTGACTATAAATGCCAAGAAGAAAGACATAAGACAGTTAAAGGAAATTTAATAACAAAAAGACAAAGAGCGAGGAACAGAAAGTAAACAAAGGAGAAACAATGAGAATCCAAGTTATAACCTGAAGAGTTGTTATTAAAACTTCTTAAATACTGTTACTGAGAGAGCTTGAGTAGGTCCAAATTCAGCCTTCTCTAATTTTCACTATCTCTTTGCCTAGTGAACACATTGTTTATCTCCTTTATTGCAACATTTGTGTTTTGATAATGTGAATTCTAATGGAAGTCCTGACTTTCTCATTTACAATTCCTTTTTTTTTTCATATTGATATATGTCACACATGCAAAAGGCCCCACACTAATTTTCCTGACACTTGTTCATAGATACAAACATGTTTCATTAAATAATGACTGAATTGGTCTTGAAAGACAGCTCTCCCTGAGCATTAATGGAGCCAATCATTAACACTGGGCCTTTCCATCACTTCTTTTGTACATTTTTGTCATTATATAAAGTCAGACAAAACAGAGCCAAACAAAATGCACACAATCCTGTTTCCAGTTGGAAGAACAAAGAAAGATGCAGACCTTACATTTGCAGGTAAGTCCATTTTGGGGTGGTAGCCAGCTGCTTTTTGATGCACCTGCTTGATTGATTCAGAAATGGAATTAGTATGAAGTATCTATCTGGCCCATTGCTGTCCCTGCTGATAGTTGATTTTTCGGATTTGGTATTGTTTTGCTGCATAATATTACAGAAATATGATGTAATGTCTTACATTCAAGTAAAAAAGAAATAAAAGTTAATGATCTATTTAGCACAGTATTGGGGAAATTTATTTGTAAATTGGTGTATTGAAAGTGATGCATCCACAATCAGAAACAGCCTTGCACCAGCTAAATATACCACAGTAGAAATAAATTCTAACCAGTTTTCCACTTCAGAATCTCTTCTGTTTTGTCACAAAAGTATGTTAATTTCTCTTAATCATCTGGCTTCATTGCTGTTGTAATTTAACTTTTCTCTCTTTCAGTTCATGAGACAACTTTTGTCTCTCTATTTTCTTTGTTAATGAAGGGCTGATCATGTACGTTCTCTGTTAGAAGCCAGACAAAGAGAAAATGCAACTCAAGGTTTTAGTCAGTAAACAAAATTCGACAAGAGTAGATGCTGTGGGAATTTGTAAAGTAAAAACAAAAACAAGTGTTTACTGTATGCTTTCTTCCCCTGCTCTCTCACCACAGCTCCCTCCCTAACTTACAGTGAAAGTCAGAGTCAGCCATTTACATGTTATCTACAAGGAAGCTATGTTTAACTTTTACTTGCACCAAAATATCTTTAGCAAATAGTGTTCTGACATCATACAGTATTACCAACGTATATTGCATGATTATGTTCCATCCTCACCACTGCCACACAGTCAACCACACATATTTTTTAAAATGTCTTGGGCCCTGTCCAAAATATCAAAAATACTTCTTTAAAATCTTTCCTCAATTAACCAATTTGAAGAAAATGCAACTTGCTTAACTAAATAATAGAGGACTATTCCCTCAGGTACAGTGGTCAGAAGTATCTTTGGCAGATATGGATATTGAACGGAAATTGAGGCAAGTCTCAATATAATTAAGGTAGAGCCTCTTGAATGTTCAGCAGGGTTACGACCCTTTCACCAAATGATTCTTTCATAAAAAGGTCCTGGCATATTGCAGGGCTTTACTGGAGATTAAAAGTTTGATAACCAGGCATTATATCAACATATAATCTGATTTTTCCACCATAAATTATGTACTATTCAAACATGAAGTAATAAAAATCTGGCCCAACAATAAATAAGTTACCATCAGGTAGAAGTGTGATTTATAAGGCAAGTCTTGAGCAGAGCCAGCAGGAAAAATAATTTGTAGGAACAGACAACTTATATTCCTAATGTGACTATTCCTGCTAGATGGCTATAATTCTCTCTGCCCACACCTATATCCTCCCAGCTAGTTCTTAATGGACATTTTACTATAGGAAAGGAAATATTTGTGGCTGTTACAGACGGAGTCACACTAGTAGAAAGTGGACTGTGGTGTTGCTAAACCCACTCAGGAGTGGCCCTAAATGAAACAGATGAATGAAATCCTCCAAGTAGACATAATTTTAAACATTACATTTTGGTTGTCTAGTTTTTCCAGAACGAGGGAAAGCTTAAAATATAAATTCATGGCCATTGCTGTATGATCAGAAATTTGGAAGGAATAGAATCAGAAGTTTCATCACAAGGAGTTCTGCAGAAGAGATATATAAATAGACCCCTCAGAATGGGCACCTAGGTTGAACATAAAACTTCTGTCCCCTCTTAAAGTCTCACCAAAGGTCATCCAGTGTAGAGGAGTCTCAATAATCAGATGAACAAAATGACACATTCTGCATATATTGAGGGAATTGTTGCTTGCAATCTGCTGCTTGCTGAATGAGCTCATGAACAAAGAAGACACAAAGCCTAGAATAAAGGTAATTAATAGGCTTTCCTTCACCAAGATGATCTAGTTACCACAACTCCTGAGTAAAGGAGTCACCCCAAACTGCCAATAGTAAAGCTTAACACTCCATCTTTTTTTTATGGTACTACAAATAATTCAGCTATCTAGATTCCTTCCATCATTGTGGAGCTATAATATTCACATTGGGACAGAATTTATTTGGGATTTGCATATTATTACCCTTCTGGTCTGAAAATTTATAAATTATTTTAATGTTTTATGATGCTTTCCAAAATTATGGCTAACTCGTCTTTAAAAAGTGAGATATGTACTGTTGCCTATGAAATAAAATGGCCTATAGCACAAAAGCAGCTGCCTTTATGAAATGCTAAACTGGCCAATTGAAGACCCAGTTAAGGAAGCAACAAGAAGAGCAACTGTTGGAGTTTGAAGGGCTGTCCTACACAATACTTTATACAGTGTTAATCAGAAACAAAATTATAGTGTTGTTTCTCCCCTACTAGAATACATGGATCCTGGAATCATGGAATGGAGTAAGAAGGATATGAGATGTGGTGCATTATTTGAATCTATATCAAGTCACAGACTGCAGCTAATATCCTCTCTAGTCAAATGGTCAAGGACTTGGGAAGAATAAGATTTGAAGACACATGACAAGGAGGTTTGGGGAAGAAGTGTGCATAAGATCACTTCAGAATACACTCAGAGTGTAAGAATATTTGCAGCCCATGTATATCTCAGAGAAAGATCTTAATTGCAGAGAAGACTTTAACTTTTATGAACTACTTCATATGTCAAAAAATGTATTCAAAGTATAACAAAAACCTCTGTACTCACTACCCAGATTAAGAAATAAAGCATCGTCAGTACTGTTTAAAGTACCTACACAACATTTCATGATTTCATTATCCATACTTTATATCCTCCTTCAAAAGAAACTACTATTTTGAATTTATCTTCCCACCCATATCTTTATATGTTTATTACATGTGTACACATAAACAAAAATATATATGTTTATTCTTATGTTTTATCTTTTATATAAATGGGACTATATTATCTAGATCCCTCTGCAAATCAACTTGTTTTTACATATTTATGTGTGTGTGTGTGTGTGTATGTGTGTGCATTTAAAAAATTTTTAAGTTTAAAGGTATAAGTGCAAGTTTTTCACATAGGTAAACTTGTGTCATGGGGATTTTTTGTACAGATTATTTCATCAGGCAGGTATTAAGCTAGTCTCCATTGGTTATTTTTTTTCTGATTCTCTCCCTCCTCCCACCCTCCGCAATTTAATAGGTCCCAGTTTATGTTGTTTCCCTCTATATGTCCATGTGTTATCATTATTTAGCTCTCACTTATATGTAAAAATATGCATGGTTTTTTGTTTTGTTTTGTTTTGTTTTTTTTTGTTTTTTTTTTTTGAGACGGAGTTTCGCTCTTGTTACCCAGGCTGGAGTGCAATGGCGCGAACTCGGCTCACCTCAACCTCCGCCTCCTGAGTTCAGGCAATTCTCCTGCTTCAGCCTCCTGAGTAGCTGGGATTACAGGCACACGCCACCATGCCCAGCTACTTTTTTGTATTTTTAGTAGAGACGGGGTTTCACCATGTTGACCAGGATGGTCTTGATCTCTTGACCTCGTGATCCACCCGCCTCGGCCTCCCAAAGTGCTGGGATTACAGGCTTGAGCCACCGTGCCTGGCCTTAATGGTTTGGTTTTCTATTCCTGCATTAGTTTGCTATGGATATGACCACTAATTTCAACCATGTTCCTACAGAGGACATAATTACATACTCTTAGGTGACTGTATAATATTCCATGGTGAATATGTACATTTTATTTATCCAGTCTATCACTGATAGGCATTTAGGTTGAGTCCATGTTTTTGCTATTGTGAATTGTGCTTCAATTAACATATGCTCACGTGTATCTTTAGAATAGAATGATTTATATTTCTTTGGGTATATATCCAGTAATGGGACTGCTGAGTCAAATGGTATTTTTGTCTTTATGTGTTTGAGGAATATTCACACTGTTTTCCACAATGGCAAAACTAATTTATATTCCCACCAACAGTGCATACGTCTTTCTCTTCCTCCAAAACAAGCATCTGTTATTTTTTGACTTTTCAGTAATAACCATTCTGACTGGTGTGAGATGGCATTTCATTTTGGTTTTAATTTTCATTTTTCTAATTATCAGTGATGTTGATTTTTTTTTCATATGATTGTTGGCTGCATGTGTGTCTTCTTTTAAAAAAAAATGTCTGTTCATGTCATTTGCCCATTTTTTAATTGGGTAGGCTTTTTTTTTCTTGTAAATTTGGTTACGTTCATTAGAGATGCTGGATATTAGACCTTTTTAATATGCATAGTTTGCAAAAATTTTCTCCCATTCTGTAGGTTGTCTGTTCACACTGTTGATAGTTTCTTTTGCTGTGCAGAAGTTCTTTAGTTTAATTATATCCCATTTGTCTACTTTTACATTTGCAGCAATTGCTCTTGATGTCGTCAATGTGAAATACTTGCCCATGTCTGTGTCCTGAATGATATAGCCTAAATTTTCTTCCAGAGATTTCTATAGTTTTTGGTTTTAAGTATTTAATCCACATTGAGTTGATTTTTCTATATAGTGTAAGGAAGTGTTCCAGTTTGAATCTTCCGCATATGACTAGCCAGTTATCAAAGCACCATTTATTAAGCAGGGAATCCTTTCCTCATTGCTTGTCTTTGTCAGGTTAATTTAAGATTGAATAGTTGTATGTATGTGCTCTTATATCTGGATTATTTATTCTGTTCCATTGGTCTATATGTATGTTTTTGTACAAGTACTGTTCTGTTTTAGTTACTGTAGTCCTGTAGTATAGTTTAAAGTCAGGTAGCATGAAGACTCCAGCTTTGTTCTTTTTGCTTAAAATTTCTTTGGCTATTCAAGGTCTTTTTTGGTTCCATATGGATTTTAAAATAGTTTTCTCTAGTTCTGTGAAGAATGTCAATGGTAGTTTAACAGGAATAACATTGCATCTGTAAATTCCTTTGGGCAGTGGAATCATTTTCACAATATTGATTCTTACTACCATGAGCATGGAAAGTTTTTCCATTTGTTTGTGTTATCTGAATTTTTTTTGAGCTGTGCTTTGTAGTTCTCCTTTTAGATAGAACTTTTACCTCCCTAGGTAGCTGTATTTTACCTGCCCAGTTAGCTGTATTTCTAGGTATTTTGCTTTTTTTGTCACAATTCTAAATGAGTGTCTGTTCATAATTTGGCTCTCAGATTAACTGTTATTGGTGTGTAGAAATGCTAGTTATTTTTGCAGACTGATTTTATAACCAGACACTTTGCTAAAGTGGTTTATCAGCTTAAGAAGCTTTTGGTCTGAGCCAATAGGGTTTTCTAGATCGAAAACAATGTTATCTGCAAACAGGGACAGTTTCACTTTCTCTCTTCCTATTTGGATGTCCTCTATTTTTTTTTCTTTTGTCTTATTGCTGACCCATAACATCCAATATTATGTTAAATGGGAATGGTGAGAGAAGATATTCTTGACTTGTGCCAGTTTTCAAAGGGAATGATTTCAGCTTTTGCCCTTTCAGTATGATGTTGGCTGTGGTTTGTCACAGGTTACTCTTATTGTTTTGAAGTATGTTCCTTCAATATCTAGTTTATAGTGTTTAACATGAATGGATGTTAATTGTTATCAAAAACATTTTCTGCATCTATTTAATCATGATTTTTTTCTTCAGTTCTGTTCAGGTGATGAATCACAATTATTGATTTGCTTATGTTGAACACACCTTGGATACCATAAATGAAAACTGTATGATCGTGGTGAATAAGCTCTTTGATGTGTTGCTGGACTCAATTTGCCTATTTTGTTAAGGATTTTTACATCCATGTTCATCAAGGCTATGGGCCTGAAGTTTTATTTTTTGTTGTTGTATCTCTTCCAGGTTTTTCGTATCATGATGATGCTGGTCTCATACAATGAGTTACGGAGAAATCCCTCCTCCTAAAATATTTGGAACGGTTTCAGGAGAAATGGTTCCAGCTACTCTGTATATCTGGTAGAATTCAGCTGTGAATCCCTTTTGTCCTGGGCTTTTGTTTGTTGGTAGACTACTTATTACAGGGTCAATTTCAGAACCAATATTGCTAGTGTTCTAATCAGGTATTCAATTTCTTCCTGGTTCAGTCTTGAAAGAGTATATGTGTCCAGAAATTTTCAATTTCTTGTAGATTTTCTAGTTTATGTGCATAGTTTTCATAATATTGTCTGATGGTTGTTTGTATTTCTATGGGGTAAGTGGTAATATATGCCTCTTGTTTTTTATTGTGCTCATTTGAATCTTTTCTATTTTCTTCGTTAGTAGTCTAGCTAGCAATCTAACTATTTTATTGATTTTAAAAAAGGGATCCTGGATCCATTGATCTTTTGAATGGCTTCACATATCTCTATCTCTTTCAGTTCAACTTTGATTTTGGTTATTTCTTATTTTCCGCTAGTTTTGGATTTTGTTTACTCTTGGTTTTCTGGTTCTTTTAGTTGTGATGTTAGATTGTTAATTTGAGAAATCTCTAACATTTTGGTGTGGACATTTAGTGCTTGAAATTTTCCTTTTGACCCTGCCTTAGCTGTGTCCCAGAGATTCTGGTACATTTTATCTTTGTTCTCATTAGTTTCAAAAAACCTTTTTTATTTCTGCCTTGATTTCATTATTTACCCTGCAGTTATTTAGGAACAGGTTGTTCAATTTTCATATAATTGTATCATTTTGAGTGGATTTCTTAGTTTTGATTTTTAATTTGATTATGCTGTGGTCTGAGAGAGTGGTTGTTATGATTTCACTTCTTTTACATTTGCTGAGCAGTACATTACTTCTGATTATGTGATCAGTTTTACTGTTAAGTGCCATGGGACAATTAGAAAAAATATATTTCCTGCTTATTTGGTTGATAAGTTTCATATATATCTGCCAGGTCAATTTGACCCAGTGCTGAATAACTTTGTTAATTTCCCATCTTAATGATCTAATATTGTCAGT
Organism: Saimiri boliviensis; assembly: GCF_048565385.1. Taxonomy (NCBI): domain Eukaryota; kingdom Metazoa; phylum Chordata; class Mammalia; order Primates; family Cebidae; genus Saimiri; species Saimiri boliviensis. The sequence goes on from NC_133470.1 coordinate 93,659,048, forward strand.
GGGGTGTTAAATTCTCACACTAGAAATGTGTGGAAGTCTAAATCTCTTTGAAGGTCTCTTACAACTTGCTTTATGAATCTGGGATCCCCTGTGTTGGGTGTATGTGTATATATATATATATATATATATATATATATATATATATATATATATGATATTTGTTGAATATCTTTGCTGAATCAAACCCATTATCATTATGTAATGCTTTTCTTCCTCTTTTCTGATGTTTTCTGGTTTAAAGTGTGTTTTTTCAGGAACTAGGGTTGCAACCCCTGATTTTTTCTGTTTCTCATCTTCTTGGTAAATTTTCCTCCTTCCTTTATTTTGAACTATAGGTGTACTTTGCATGTTAAGATGGGTCTGTTGAAGACACCATGCCAATGGACCTTAATTCTTTATCCAGCTTGTTACTCTGTGTCTTTTAATAGGGTGATTTAGCTGATTTACATTTAATATTAGTATTAATATGTGTGGATTAGATTCTGTCATCATGATGTTAGCTGGTTATTTTGCAGACATGTTTATGTGGTTGTTTCATAGTGTCACTGATTTGTGTACTTAAGTACGTATTTTTAGGGGCTGGTAATGATCTTACCTTTCCATATTTAGTGCTGTGCTCAGCAGCTCCTATAAGGCAGTACTGGTGGTAACAAATTTTCTCAGCATTTGCTTGTGTGAAAAGAATCTTATTTCTCTGCTTATGAAGCTTAGTTTGGCTGGATATATAACTCTGGAAAGGAAATTCTCTTCTTTAATAATGTTAAATATTGCCCACCCAATCTCTTCTGGCTTTTATAGTTTCAGCTGAGAGGTTGGCTGTTAGTCTGATTGGTTTTCATTTATAAGTGACCTGACATTTCTTTCTAGCTGCCTTTAACATTTTTTCTTTCATTTCAAACGTGGAAAATCTGGTGATTATGGGTCTTGGTGATGGTCTTCTCCTGGAGTATCTTACTAGGGTCTCTGCATTTCCTGAATTTGAATGTTGACTTCTCTAGTTATGTTAGGGAAGGTTTTATGGATGATATTCTAAAATATGTGTTCTAAGTTGGTCCCATTTCCCCCATCTCTTTCAGGTACACCAATCAGGAATAGATTCAGCCTCATTACACAATCACACATTTCTCAGTGGTTTTGTTCATGCCTTTTCATTCTTTTTTCTCTATTACTGGCTGCTTATCTTACTTCAGAAAGGTTCTTATCTGCCTGTCTTATTTCAGAAAGGAAGCCTTCAAGCTCTGAGACTCAATCCTCTGCTTGGTCTATTTTACTATTACTACTTATGATTGCACTGTGAAATTCTTGTAGTGCGTTTTTCAGCTCTACCAGGTTATTTGCATACTCCTCTATATGGCTATTTTGTCTGTCAGATCCTGAAACTTTTTTTCATTATTTTAACAAATATTTATTTGAAGTTTCCAAAGCAATACCATGACTGTGCTAAGCTGCAGGTAAAATATGCAGCCAGAAAGCAGACACCTGTCCTAATGGAGCTTACCACCTCATTGGGGAAACAATAAGTAGACAAATAAATATAAAGTTAGTGTCTTAATAAAGTCAATTTTTTAGGACAAAATGATATTCTTCTTTAACCTTTTGTGTGATGACAGGTTTTTAATTTTTAAATTTTATTTCAATAGTTTTGGGAAAACAGGTGGTGCTTGGTTGCACGGAAGAGTTCTTCAGTGGTGATTTCTGGGATTTTGGTGCACCTATCACCTAAGCAGTACATGCTGTACCCATTGTGTAGTCTTTCATCACTAACCCCCCTCTCCCATTCCCCCTGAATCCCTAAAGTCTGTTATAATATTCTTATGTATTTGTATCCTGATAGCTTAGCTCCTGCTTATAATAATTATCAGGACATACAATGTTTGGTTTTCCATTCCCAAGTTACTTCATTTACAATTGTCTCCGTCTCCATTCAGGTTGCTGCCAATGCCAATTTCATACTTTTTTTTTTTTTTTTTTTTAACCAATGTAGTCTTGCTCTGTCACCCGGGCTCAAGTGCAATGGTGTGATCTTGGGTCACTGCAACCTCCGCCTCCTGGGTTCAAATAGTTCCCCTGCCTCAGCCTCCCTGCGTAGCTGGGACTACAGGTGTGTACCACCATGCCCAACTAATTTTTTTTTTTTTTTTGTATTTTTAGTAAGATAAGATTTCACCATGTTGGTCAGGCTGGTCTCAAACTCTTGACCTCAGGTTATCTGCCCGCCTTGGCCTCCCAAAGTGCTGAGATTACAGGCATGAGCCACTAGACCCAGCCTATTTCATTCCTTTTCATGGTTGAATAGTATTCCATGGTGTATATATACCATATGTCCTGTATTCATTTGTTTCTTGATGAGCATTTAGGCTGGTTCTATATTTTTGAAATTGTGAATTTTGCTGCTATAAATATGCATGTACAGGTGTATTTTTTGTATCATGACTTTTTTTTTCTTCTGAGTAGACATCTAGAAGTGGGATTCCTGGATCAAATGGTGATTCTACTTTTAGTTCTTTAAGGACTCTCCCCAATTTTCCATAGTGGTTGGACTAGTTTACAATCCCACCAGCAGTGTAAAAGTGTTCCCTTTTCAACACATCCATGCCAACATCTTTTTTTAATTATTTATTTCTTAATTATAGTCATTTTTGCAGGAGTAAGGTTGTACCTCATTGTGATTTTGATTTGCATTTCCCTGATAAGCAGTGATGTTGAGCATTTTTTTTCATTTTTGTTGGCCATTTGTATATCTTCTTTTGAGAATTGACTATTCATGGCTTTGTCCACTTTTTGATGGGTTAATTTGTTTTTTGTTCTTGCTGATTTGTGTGATTTCCTTGTCAAATCTGGATGTTAGTCTTTTGTCAGATCCATCGTTTATGAATATATTCTCTCACTCTGTGGGCTGTCTGTTAACTCTGCTGATTATTTCTTTTGCTGTGCAGAAACTTTTTGATTTATTTAAGTCCCATCAATTTATCTTGATTTTTGTTAGATTTCATTTGGGTTATTGGTCATGAGGTATCTCCCTAAGCCAGTGTTTAGAAGGGTTTTTTCAATGTTATCTTCTGTAATGTTCATGGTTTTAGGTCTTAGATTTAAGTCTTTGGTCCATGTTGAGTTGACTTTTTTTAGGTGAGAGATGAGCATGTAGCTTAATTCTTCTACATGTGACTTGCCAGTTATCACAGCACCTTTTCCCACTTTATGTTTTTATTTACTTTGTCAGAGATCAGTTATCTGCAAATATTTGGCTTTACTTCTGGATTCTCTATTCTGTTCCACTGATCTATGTGCCTATTTTCCTACCAGTAGCATGCTGTTTTGGTAACTATAGCCTTGTACAGTTTAACATTGGGTAATATAATTCCTACAGATTTGTTCTTTTTGCTTAGTCTTGCTTTGGTCATGCAGGATCTCTTTTGGTTCCATATGAAGTTTAGAATAATTTTTTTTTCTAGTTCTTTGAAGAATGATGATAGTATTTTGATGGTAATTCCACTGAATTTGTAAATTGCTTTTGGTGCTGTGTTTATTTTCACGATATTTATTCTAACCATCTATGAGCATGGTATGTGTTTCCATATGTTTGTGTCATCTATGATTTCTTTCAGTGGTGTTTTGCCATTTTCCTTGTAGAGACTTTTCACTTGTTTGGTTAGTTATATTTCTATGTATTTCTCTCTTTTTTTTTTTTGCAGCTGTTGTAATGTATTATCATAATTTTTTAGCTTCCTTGCATTGAGTTATAATGTACTCCTTTAGCTCAGTGACCTTTCTTTCTATTCATATTCTACTTCCATAATTTCAGCCATGTCAGTTTCAGCCCAGTTTCCAACTCCTGATGAAGATGTAATATAGTCATTTGGAGGGAAGAGGGCACTCTGGAATGGCTGCTTTGCTAAGACTCTACATTACTCTGGGTATCAGATTGAAGGCCCTAGTTCGTGAGTGGGTTCATGAGGGGATCTCCTGATATGTAGGTTGCAAAGATCCAATGAGGAATAATGGTTTCCTGGGTGACACATTCACTCACCACTTTCTTGTGTTGAGGAGATTCCCTTGGTTCTGTGTTGCTCCCAGGTGAGCCATCACCCTGCCATACTTTTCTCCATTCTCCATGAGTTGAGTTGTTTCCTTGATTAGTACCAATGCAAGTACCTGGACATTTCATTTGAAGGTGCTGTACTCACTCACCCCTCCCGTTTCTCTCCATGAGAGTCATGTACCCTAGCTGCTTCTAGTTGGCCACCTTGGCCACTCATTCAATGAATCTCTATTTATATTTTTGTTCAAGATAAGTACACTGCATGATTAATTTTCACTTATGTATAGTATTTCAATATGTGAATTTATTATGATTATACTCATGTTCCCTTTGAGTACCATATAGGTTGTTTTAATTTATTTTTGCCATAACAAATAATTCTGTATTGTTTTTACCTGTATGGTTGTGAATTAAATTTATCTTGGGTAGTCTCTGTAGCTGATTATATTGTCTGAGTAAAAAAACTTTCCTTTCTTACCACCAATTTGTAATTAATATAGCACATTATAAATACACGCTCATATATATGCATACACATATGTATACATATGCATATATGTGAATGCATATATATGTATATGTGTGTATATAATAAAAGATTTATTAGGCTACATAATCTATGGGGTTTTTTCTTCTGCGATTTGTTCTGGAAAGTGAACCGAGGGAGAGCAAGAGAACACTGGAGTCTATACAGATGAGCAGGAGCTCATAAAGGGGGGTTAAAATCCACACGAATGCCTCACTGTCCCCAACTTATATGATGAGGGTCTCTTGAGGAAGAAGCTGGTGCCCAGAAACATGAATCTAAACCCGTATCTGGAATACATATTGGAGATGCTGAAGAGTAGGTCTTACAGGTGCTGCAGGACCTGTAGGCCTAGCTGCTACTGTAAACAGAAAAAATAAGCCAGTAGACAAACTTTATGCATGAACTGCAACTGTGCCTTTGGCTCAATTTCAACCTTCTGAACATGAAAATAATATAATTTATATTAAATTTCTGCCTTACAAATGACAAGAAAGATACCTTGTGAAGTCCCTAGTAACTGCAACCTATGGAGGAAAGAAAATCCTGGGAATCATAGTTCAACTTTTAGTAATAAAATACAATAAAAATTTGCTAGATTAACTATATTTTATATTCCTTTCTCTTTCACCTTAATTTCTTATTTGTCTCCATTTCTCCTACTATTGACACAGGTTTACTGATGATAATCATATTTTACAAATTAGTCCATGAGTTGAAGAGTACTGCAAATGGCCATAGGAGTATTAGGAATGTTGGGAAAACTGGCTAGCCATATGCAGAAAGCTGAAACTGGATCCCATCCTTACAATCTATACAAAAATTAACTCTAGATGGGTTAAAGATTTAAACATGAGACCTAACACCATTAAAAACCCTAGAAGAAAACCTAGGCAGTACTATTCAGGACATAGGCATAGGCAGGACTTCATGACTAAAACACCAAAAGCAATGACAACAAAAGCCAAAATAGACAAATGGGATCTAATTAAACTCCAGAGCTTCTGCACAACAAAAGAAACTATCAATAGAGTTAACCAGCAGCCAACAGAATTGGAAAAATTTTTTGCAGCTACCCATCTGACAAAGGGCTACTAGCCAGAATCTAGTAGTCCTTTGGAGAACTTAAACAAATTTACAAGATAAACGCAAACAACTCCATCAAAAAGTGGGCAAAGGATATGAACAGACACTTTTCAAAAGAAAGTATTTATGCAGCCAGAAAATATATGAAAAAGTGCTCACCATCACTGCTCATTAGAGAAATGCAAATCAAAACCACATTGAGATATCAACTCATAGCAGTTAGACTGGTGATCATTAAAAAATCAAGAGACAACAGATGCTGGAGAGGATGTGGAGAAATAGGAACACTTTTACATTGTTGGTGGGAGTGTAAATTAATTCAAACAGTGTGGAAGACAGTGTGGTGATTCTTCAAGGATCTAGAAATAGAAATGCCATTTGACCCAGCAATCCCATTACTAGTTATATACCCAAAGGATTATAAATCATTGTATTATAAAGACACATGCACAAATATGTTTATTGTGGCACTGTTCACAATGGCAAAGACTTAGAACCAACCCAAATTCCCAACAATGATAGACTGCATAACGAAAATGTGACACATATACACCCTGGAATACTATGCAGCCATAAAGAAGGAAGAGTTCATGTCCTTTGCAGGCACATGGATGTAGCTGGAAACCATTCTTCTCAGCAAACTGACAGAACAGAAAACCAAACACCACATATTCTCACTCATTAGTGGGTGTTGAACAACAAGAACACACAGACACAGGGAAGGGAACATCATACACTGAGGCCTGGGAGGGTGGATGACTAGACTATGGGAGGAATAGCAGGGAGTGGGGGCATTGGGGAGGGATAGCATTAGGAGAAATACCTAATGTAGATGATGGGGTGATGGATGCAGCAAACCACCCCCATGGCACATGTAGACCTATATAACAAAACTGCACGGTCTACACATGTACCCCAGAACTTAAAGTACAAAAAAAGTTAAAACATTAAATAAAATCAATTAAAAATTTAAGAAATTAAAATAAAGACTATGAGTTCAGAAAAAAAAAAAAAAAAAAAAGAAAGAAAGGAAAAACACCAAGAGATACTGGCTTGAAAATCAAAGAAAGAATGCAGGAGAATTTGAGTCTTCATTTAGAGAGGAGAGAAGTGTGTTTTGGGTTGTATGATGAAGAGTTACATCACGTTGAGAAAGATGTTGTTTTGGAGAGATTAAAGAAAGCAGAAGTACGAAGTGTGAATTATATTGGGTATGATTGTCTAGCTATTGTGTACAATAAAGGGAAAACCTTTCCTTTTGGGATATTTTCTCTTTGTGAATAGATTGAATAGGAAGGAGTTTCCTCATGCCTAACTCGTATTGTGTAGAAAAAGTAGTAAAATCACTGTAATGATTTTCAAATCATTCCTGGCACTCTCAAATTTCAGTGAATTTTATAATGATGGAACAAACATGTGGAAGTCATTCATCAAAATAAACCAAGCTGTACACAGTAAATCCAAAAAGAAACAGTGGACTTTTAAATACCTTATGTGAATAATAATGAAGACTCAACAAATAATATTCATTTACCAAATTGGTAACAGACTTCAGGAATTTCCTTCCTTTCTAGAAAAACCAACAAATCATCCATTCAAATATTTACTGTATTTTAATGTTGAAACTTATTTCTACCTTGTTAATAATGTTCAGAGACATTTATCCTTTATACAGTTTTCTCATTGATAACAGATACCTAAATGCTGTTCAAGAACCCAGATTTAATTTTTCTAATGCAAATCTTTATTACATAAAGTTCCATTTTAATTTTCTTTTCTATTCATCCTTTGTTTTTCTTCATTCTAAGTCCATAAGGAAGTGAAATAACATCCCTGTCTTATTAGTAAAATATACGAATACAAATTTATGCATAACACAATTTTCCACAATAACTTTATTCCATTCTAGGGATACTTATAAGTTAATACTGAGAATTTATTTTAGAGGAAGGACCTTTTTTAAAATTGAGTTATATATTAGATAATAAACCTGCTGTGGAAAGTAGTTCTCAATTCAAAAATATTGTCTTTTACATACACATATATGTATACACACATATTTGTGTACATATCAGAGATTGGGTGAGTGTAGAAGTAATTATATGGTGATATTTATCTAATGGTCTGAACCTTGATAGTTATGGTAGCTAAGGTTTCTGGCATAACTTACTTCTTGTTAGACTGTTTTATCATCAACACTAACAGTGATCTGGCTAATTAGAATGTCATAGGAAGCTGGTAACCATTTTAATGTAATAGCATAAAATGTGAAATTGCAATAGGAGAGTGCCTGGGCTGCCCAGCCTATTAATGACTCACTCTTAAATATAAGAGGCAGCAAATATTTTTAGATATTCCTGCAGGAAAAAAAAAAAAAAGACAAAATTGACTTAACTTCAGGTAGAACATTTTGCCTCAATTTGGCCTCTAAAAACAGTGAAACAGAAAAATATGTGATAATGAATTTAAAGTATTAAGAAAGTCAAAAGCATTTTGCTTTCTAAAAACTGATTTTTACTATTGTGAAAAGTCTTGTAATGAAGAGCTCTAAATTTCCTCCTTCAACTGTCAAAAGCCAATTATGGACCGTAAATTATTTGTATAACAACACTGGGTAAATATCACCAGAATATGTTAAATAAAGTAACATCAACAATGGCAGCCTATCCTGTTCCAAAGGCATATTATATTTGAAAGAAAAGAAAATCACTTTTTCTCTTTAGAAATGGTAGGCAAATTATGGTCATCAATTTATAAATAAATATAACATTGGAATGAAAATTGTCACATTAACAATAATAGCTACTGCATATCAAGCACATACTTTGTGTTAGCCAATGTGTCAGGTCCTTGAGGTAGATAACTATTTTCTCTATTCACAATAAGTACACTAGGGCTCATAGTGGTCAATTTTCTTGCTGAAGGTCACAAAGATAATTACTGGTAAATCTAGTGTTTCAGCATTCTCAGTCTGACTCCAGAAAGCTTCCTCTTAAACCATTGTACTATATTGTTCTTTGCATTTAGGCATGCTCTTCCACTACGATTCTGTCACATGGAGCACCATGAATAAAATAAAACCACTCTACTCTCTGAATGAATGGGACTGTTCTTGTTTAGATTTCAGAAATTCTGTGTTATATTAATATCTCAAGATCGACTTACAGAAAATTATTTGATTCAATTTTTCAATGAATACATAAAGAGTTTAACCATTCAAGTTTCTTTATCTTATAGCAATTAGAGAGGAATCAAACTGAATCTATACATCTAGGTTTTAAGGACCAAGATGTATAGTTAGATTTATAAAACCATGAGAAAATAGTAGATGTTTCAATTTCAGACTACTATTAGAATGAATACAGGGAGAGTTGAGTGTGAAAACTTTTCTACATAATCTGTTTCTCAGATTGTCATCACTTTTAATATCAACAGGAGAATATGTTACAGGCATGGCACAATCAGGAGTCCATGATGCCAGGTTTCTACATTGTGGTATCAAATTCAGATGGTTCCAAGCTAAAGATTTGTCAGCTGTCTTCATCATCAAAAATTGGGAAGATTAGACTGCAAAGCTGAATATATGTTCTGCCTTTTATGCTGCCAGCAGAATAACATCAAGCTTCAGTGACTTACATGGCAAAGGTCTGTGAACCATCATGTAATATATGTGATAGTGACTGTAACATTATTATGATTGTGTGTGCTTTTTAGTTTTTAGCAACTTCCTTTGGACACATTCCTACACTGAATTGTTCAGAAGGTGTTTATCAGTTTCTTGCATTAATAGCACAGTTCTCTGTCTCTCTTGGCCTCTGGGCTGCACTTAGATTTCTTCAGATTAAACCAGTATACATTCAGATATAAATTCAGGACCAAGGTTTAAAAAGATTATATGACTTAGATATAGGATCCACTTAAGAGACAAAATATTTAATAAAATTTATTTCAAAATATTTCTTATATCTTCTCAAATGTTATTTCCATTTTCCAATGCCCTAGCATAAATCTATATTCTCCTTTTTCAAATCTCCCTCTTAGCACATAATTCATCATCTGTTAATTTTAAGCAAAATACACACTTTCCAGAAAAAAGAGATGAAAATTATCAACAAGTGCTCATTTTCCTGTCCCTCCATTAAAAAATAATAATCTTATGATATTTATAATGGATATGTAAAGGTTTATTATAATTTAGGTGGCTCCATTGTTGACATGATGTTAAGGAAAAACTAATTGGGCTGACTCCCATACAACTGATGGTTTTCTAAACCCAGAAATTTTATCCAAGTAGTATACTGCTCACTCTAGAAAAGCAATGGATGAGATGCTATGTTCGCTGACTGTGATAGTACATTCAATTATATGAGAAGAAAGTTTCAAAATAAGAAGCTAATGAAGTTATTTAACACCTCTAAGCGTTACTATTTCTAATGAGCTCTAATGAGCACATCCTAAAAATACACCCTTTGCTTTAGCATTATTTGTAACAAAAGTTCCATGAAATTTAGGATATTTAATAAAAAATTTCAGAAATATTAGATCAAATAAACAGGTTTTACTAAACAGGCACACTGTTGCTTTATTTCTTTGATGATTACTTTCTTTTTCCATGATATCGATTACTCTATTTGTACCTTCAGTGAATATGCTGGCATCTTATTTGTGGTTTATGTCTTTCATGGTTGGGGTAATCTAAAAACTTGACTATAAGCAGTCAAACTTTATTGGGAAGATACAAAATGAGAGAACCATCATTACTTTTTTTTTCACATCTACTAACTACTCTAGTCGAGTTTTGCCAGGGTGACTAATATAACAGGAAAATATATGCCATGTTACTCCCCAAGTTAAAATATTTGCTTAATTCACTTATTAAATTACTATTTGCTAAGATCCTATTCCATTTTGAACACTTCAAGGTGCTAGAGATAAGAGGTACTCACAGTTCATTTAGCAGACAAACAAGAATACAGTTGATTACAGTGTCCTCTAAAATTAGTGTTCCACCACAGGACAATTAAGGATACTATGTGAACATTTGGAAGAGGATCCTGAAACAAGGATCCCCATTTTCTGCAGAATAAAGTTAACTTCCTTATTGCGGCTTGAAAAGCTACCATGATCTGGTTGCTTTTTACCTCTGGATTCCCATAGCATCACAGTTTGTGCTCCAGCAACACTAGGTAGTTTGTTATTGTGCCTAACACACTATGCTGTTTTCTACTTTTCCTCATTTTATCCCTTTTGCATAGAATACTCAACCCCATCCTATCTGCCTGGGAAGCACATTAACGTAAGTATCAAGATGCAGCTCCATGCCTACTGCCTCCATAGTGCCTTCCTGGCTTTCCCCACCACTACCGCTTTGTGCTCCATGTTATATTCTCTGTCATTCTACAACAGTACTCCTGGTGCTTTGAGTTGTTAATGCCAATATTTACAAGACTGCTTCACTAGACTATTAGTTGCATGAGATTATTAATGAGTACTGGCTCGTGGCTGTAATCTCAGCACTTTGGGAGGCTGAGGTGGGTGGATAACCTGAAGTTAGGAGCTCAAGACCAGACTGAGAAACATGATGAAACCCCACCTCAATTAAAAATACAAAAATTAGCCAGACATGGTGGCAGACGCCTTAATCCCAGCTACTCAGGAGGCTGAGGCAGGCGAATCCCTTGAACCCAGGAGGCGGAGGTTGCAGTGAGCTGAGGTCGCGCTATTGCACTCCAGTCTGGGTGACAAAGCGAGACTCCATCTCAAAAAGAAAGAAAGAAAGAAAGAAAGAAAGAAAGAAAGAGAAAGAAAGAAAGAAAGAAAGAGGAAGAGGGAGGGAAGGAAGGAAGGAAGAAAGGAAGGAAGGAAGGAAGGAAGGAAGGAAGGAAGGAAGGAAGGAAGGAAGGAAGGAAGGAAGGAAAGAAAGAAAGAAAGAAAGAAAAAGAAAGAAAGAAAGAAGAAAGAAAGAAAGAAAGAAAGAAAGAAAGAAAGAAAGAAAGAAAGAAAGAAAGAAAGAAATTAGGAGTACTAACCATGCCATCAGATTAGTTAATATTTATAAGTAAATTTCATGTGGCTATAGTTCTATCATATCCATTATCTCCTCAACAAATCTCCAAGGCAGGTGTAGCAGGAATTTCCCCATTTTATTTTACAGATAAGAAACTGATGATCAATGCAATTTAAGTGACTTGCTTAAGTGTACACAATTAGTAAGTGGACAAATCAGTTTTGGAACCCATTTCTAATCAGTTCTTATTTCAATGTCCTGGCTTTCATGTCTGGCTGATGTCTATCATATAAATGTACACAGTTCTTCCATATCTACACATTTCTTTTTCACAGCAGAATGTTCAATCCTGTACCAAAAATGATAGGATAAGTAAAGCAGCTAATCAGTCCAAATAGGATAAGTAAGTTAAGCAGCTAATCAGTCCAAATTCATTCCTCCATGACAGAAAACTATTTCCTAGGAAACCAAACCTGGGAAATTTTCTCAAAAATCAAAAGGAACAAAATAGATGGCATTTAGTTATTTGATGCTATTCAGAAAGGAAGCTAAAATTATTCATTAAAGTGTTAAAAAAACCTTTCTATTGTACCATGAAATAAAAAAAAAGCATTAATATTATACAATACTAATACTGGTCCATATCCAGTGGTGAAAGCCTAATATCAAAAGAAAAATAGATTTAAGTGGAAAATAATGGTGAATTTTTAATAATGGTCTAATGTCCTTAACTTGAAAGTATGGTTTTCTAAGTAAATTATCAATCTAACCTGCAACGAAAAATAAAGTTTGCCTTTTATTTTCCTTTTTAGAAAAATCCATCATGCAGTAATGAACTTCCCCTTTATCAGCATAACACTGCAATGCTAGAAAAGGAAAAAGAAAATTTAATCATCCTGTGTTTGTGTGTATATGCACATACACACACACACACACACACATATATATACACACACATATATATATATATGTGTGTGTGCATTTGTATATATATATATATATATACAGCTACATATATATTTATATATATATACACATACATATAATTTATATATACATTTATAAGTCATAACTTGTGTGTATGTAATATATGTATTTTTTGTTGAGAAAATTTATGTATATATAAAAGCAGCATTTTGTTTCTCTCTGTGACCTCTCCACGAACACATGAACATTACAAGCTCATGACATGTGCACCCACAAACATGATTTTTACATATAAAATATTTTGGAAAAATTGCCCCAGTCATATTTGTTTCAGCCATGTATAATATGAGGCATACTTTAAGAGGAGTGACCAATCTGTGGACTTGGAGAGAATTGTTTGTTTATAGGACTTTGGTGCAATGAGACTATTGACGGAAGGGTAGGCTTTAGTGCTTGTACCTTAGGCCAGGTTTTCTGCAATGCTGCTAACTTGCTCTTTGAATTGGTTTGTTCATATTGCACCTCTGGAATCTTATAATTTATTGTTGTCCACTTGCACAACTTTGAAATTTTAGAGAAAAAAATTAAAAGATTACTATACGAGTCTTCTTCATATTTATACCGTATTTCTTTACAACATTGAAGTATTCAATCTAAAGCTGCTTTTCTTTGGGCATAAGGGCATATTAGCCTTTTGGTCTCTTATGATCCTTATCATCCTAGGGGTCATCTGCTCTTCTGAAGACCATCTGCTGTTTTGTAACTTGTAGCCCACAAGGTCTATATATGCACCAGAGCCTCACTAAGCAATTTGGCATCAAGTGCTGCTTCTTTCCTCAATACTACAAGATGGGGCTTTTCCCCAGTCCTTACAGATGATAACTCAGAAGAATGTTTAAGCATTTAAATTACTGAAAGATTAGGTATGCATTTCCAAGGCAGGGCCAAATATTAGGACCAGAAGGTGGTAATTCATGTAACTCCTTTCCTTGTACTCTCATGCCACCTCCTGTTGACAGGGGTAGGGAGAGAGAAGGAATAGAGGATTCATCTTGCCACGTGGACAACAAAGCCATTAGAACTTAATACCTTTTTATAAATAGATGTCAATAAGGAGAGGCTATAGAGTTAATTTCAAGATTTAGTCCCCTCTGGGCCAAAGGCTGGGTATTTCAAAACCAAAAATGACATAAAAGTAGGTATGGAGGCAGTAATGATAGAACCCTATGTTATTCATCCTGTAAAATTACAAGAACTCCTCATATTCATCAAAGTCTCTGATGCCTAGTGCCGTCACATCTTACATTTTTGCAGCATGCAAAATTATAGCCAACTAGTAGGTATTCTCTTTTCTTTATACCCTTCTGCTCTCTTAGTGGTAAATTAAGTTGATTTTCATATCTGCCAGTAACTAGCCGTTTATCTTGATCTGCTGACCAAAAGTGTATGGTTCCCTTGCTTTCAGTTTACCCTGAAGATCCCACCAGCCTTAAAGAGTTATTAAGGGGGCGATTCTGACTAGTTCTCCTTAAAATGTGAATTTTCTTCAGAATAATATTTGCAAGTGTCCATTGGATCATGACTTTGATAGCAGTTTTAATTTAAGCTTAATTATCTCAAGTTTCTAATAGGTCAATGTGGGTATTAAATGCTTTATTTACTTTGGACAGAACATATTAGAAAAATGAATCCAATTTATGTAGTTAATGTTTCTCCACTGACCCCAGAATAAGTCTATATTTCTGCACATGACATTCAAGCCCCTCACTGATCTGATGTCATTCATCTACTGTTTTTAGCTCCACCTTGCCTTGATTTTTATAGTTCTCATTCTCTAGCATGCCTTCATTTATTTTCTTAAAAAATTAAATTTAAGTGACTTATATGTTCCTTTGATTAAATCTTTTCAATAGCTTTCCATTAACCTCAGGATAAAGTAACAAATCTAAAATATTACCATGACAATTACACATGATCTAGCACCTGCTCACTTCTCTATTAATAATTCTTGCTTCACAACACTTTCAATTCCTCTAACATTCCAAACTTTTCCCCATTTTACAGTCTTTACATATTCTTATATTACTTCCTGGGATACTTTTTACTAATACATATAACATCACTTTATCATTCTCACAGTCTCTTATGAACTATCACTTTGTCACAGAGCCCTTCTCTGACCACCTACCTAACCTATATTCGTTCTCCTATATATTGTATTATAACACATCATCTCTCCAGCTGTAAATCTGTGAAAGCAGATTGTGTGCTTTCATAATTCAATGTTGAGATAGGCATAGAATAGACATTCTCATTTCAAAAGGGAGAAATAGAAAATAAAAGGAATGATCCCAAGTAAATTTAAAACCTAATAGTACATACGCCATTAAATCTTAATGCTTGAGATTAAGCATTAAACATCAAGATTGAGCATCTTTGGCTCAATGCTTTGCTGGCCAGATCCACTGGGGTGGCTTTCCCAACTTCTGGACATACTGGATTTGCAATGTCACCCTGACAGCTCAGCAGTGTGCTGTTGTGGTTTTCTGTGGTGGCCCTACCCATCCTGCAGTTCTCAAGATTGAAGTTGTGCATCCAGGGTTTTATAAAATGGTTACACCTTTTGAAATCAAGGTGAAGGGAGCCCTCTCCCAGCCCCACGCCTGTGCATTTTGGGCCTGTGTAGGAGTGGCAGAATTGTTAATCTCTAAATTGCCTTTGGAGTTCTTCTTCTCTTGTCTTAAATATAGCAGGTATTCACAATGTCTATACCTCTATAATTCAGTCCTGTACAGTCTAGGAAATCCAACTTTTCCTTCATTTTATCCCATTTTCTGTTTCCTTCAGTCCCAACTAGGAGTGCTTTTGCTAGTATAATCAAATCTCAATTTCCGATGTTTGTGAAGGTGGTTGATTATATCCCTGGTGGTTCACACCCACACTAATCTTCTAATAAAGTGACCTGCCTACCCTACCCTACCCTTAGTTTTGTTTTCTGAACATTCTTTATTGTTTTTAGTAATATTAAAATGCCGATAATTTTCCAAGTCTTTAATTTCTGGTTTCTTTTTGCTTAGCAATTCCATGTTTTCTCTTGTTTTTTTGTTTGTTTCTTCTCTCTCGTTTTTTAAGTTGTACTTTAGGTTCTGAGGTAAATGTGCAGATCATGCAGGATTGTTGCATAGGTGCACACATGACAAGGTGGTTTGCTGCCTCCATTCCCCCATCGCCTATATCTGACATTTCTCCTCATGTTAGCCCTCCCCAACATCCCCACTCCCTGCTGTCCCTCCCCTAGCCACTGCCAACAGACCCCAGTGTGTAGTGCTCCCCTCCCTGTGTCCATGTGTTCTCATTGCTCAATGCATGCCTATGAGTGAGAACATGCGGTGTTTGATTTTCTGTTCTTGTGTTATTTTGCTGAGAATGATGGTTTTCAGGTTCATCCATGTCCCTACAAAGGACACAAACTCATCGTTTTTTATGGCTGCATAGTATTCCATGGTGTATATGTGCCACATTTTCCTTGTTCAGCCTATCATTGATGGGCATTTGGGTTGGTTTCTGTGGGCAGCAATAGCCGCCATTTTGTGATCTGTTGAGGTTTGCACAAGTTAAGTTTCAGTTCCTGTTTTCCTGTTGACAAGTTTCAGTCTTTGTTTCTCCGCTGAATGTTTCAGTTTCTCCCTTGAATGTTTCAGTTTCTGTTTCTTCCCTGAATGTTTCAGTTTCAGTTCCTGTTTCTCCGCTGAATGTTTCAGTTTCTGTTTCCTGCTGGTAAGTTTCAGTTTTTGAAACTTAGGAAGGCCGGAATTTCCCAACTGCAAGCTTCCTTTGCCCCGCCTCCCTGCCTGGCCTATTTAAGCTGTGAGCTCAGCAACAATAAACGAGACTTGATCAGACTCCTGTCTTGTCTCCATTTCTCGCGTCTCCTGCCCATCCATCCCCACTCCCTCCCTTCGAGCTCCTGTTGTTGTCCTGCAGGTCGGGACAGTCTGGCGCCCAACGTGGGGCTCGAAGTAAGAGGGACACAGTGAGGGACGTCGTCGAAGCCGGCCGGATTGAAGGAAGAAATCCAGAGGAGGAGTCACCGCGGGAACCTGCTGCGGCCTTGCTCTCTGGTAAGTGGACGACGATATTATGGGTCAGGAAATTAGTAAGCATGAGTTGTTTGTGGAAGAACTCAGCATAGCATTAAAGGCGCGAGGAGTAAAGGTGAAAGTAAACCGGTTAATTAAATATTTTGATTATATTAAGGACGTTTGTCCCTGGTTCCCTCAAGAAGGAACCATAGATCAAAGATGTTGGAAAAGAGTAGGGGATGCCCTAAAAGATTATTATGATGCTTTCGGGCTTCAAAAGGTCCCTGTAATTGCTTTCTCATACTGGAATCTAATAAATGAGGTCATTACCCGAAAACATGACGATCCAGTCATTGCTAATCTCATAACCCAGGGGGAAAATTGCCTGAGAGACTCATGTAAAAATTTGTCCGATAAAAGCCCCCCCTTTAAAGAAAATTCGTTAGTTTTGGAAAAACCAGAACCCAAAGAGGGCAAGGAGAAAAAGTCAGGGGAAGCTGACTTAATGTCATTTAATAGCAACTCTGGTAAAGAGGAACAGAAACCTGCGGAGAGCGGTGGGTCTGTGTGTTCCTTAGAGAAATTTGCTGAACGTGTAGCCACAGGCCTTAAACAAAAATTAGTTAACCCAAAATATCGAAAGAGGATTGTATGGCTAGCCAGTAGAGCCAATAATTCAGAGGACGAAGGCATTGATGAGGGTATTGATTGGGACGATCTTGAGGATGAAGCGGCTCGATACCAAAATTCTGTGATCTGAGTTGGATATATTTGAAGGTATTTTGAAAGTTACGTTCAAGGCTAACACCTGAACTTTGTGTAATGTATATAAGACCTTGTGTTTATGAACCTTTCAGCTAATTTGCTTTTTTTTTCCCTTACATGCCAAGTGATGTTCAGGTTTTGAATGTTTTTGTATCAGTTTTTTCCTTTGTAAATGGCATTAACATTGTTACTTCGAGGTCTTTCTTAATCATTTTTGTTTCCTGAGGACTTGAATTTACAGTGCATCAGATTTGTTGCTAATTTTGTCTGTAGATAGTCTAGCTTCAGCTGTTAATGGAGATGCTACATTTTCGCTTATTAATATGTTTGTGGTATAAAAAAAAATGATGAGTATAACCAAGTTTGGCTGGAATTAATATCCCTGGGCACCCTGGAACAGGGTGGTGTATATTTGTGTACAACCCGGCCTCCCTTCCCCTGTAGCCATACCTCTGGGATTCTACAAAGTTATTGTAGACCTAAAACACTGTTTCTTTACTATTCCTCTCCATCCAGAGGATTGTAAGCATTTCGCTTTCAGCCTTCCCGCAATTAACTTTAAAGAGCCTATGAAGAGATATCAATGGAAGGTTTTGCCTCAGGGCATGGCCAACAGTCCCACCTTATGCCAGTCATATGTGGCCGTCGCCATTGCTGAAGTTAGAAAAGATTGGAAGGATGTATACATCATCCATTATATGGATGACATACTTTTAGCAGCAGCAAAAGAGGAAGTGGTCTTGTCTTGTTTCAAAAGTCTACAAACTGCTCTTACTGCTAGTGGATTAGTCATAGCCCCAGAGAAGGTGCAACTTACTGATCCCTACACTTACCTAGGATTTCAGTTAAGTGGAACTCGCCTATCGACTCAAAAGGTGCAACTCAGGCTAGACTGTTTAAAAACCCTCAATGATTTTCAAAAATTATTAGGAGACATAAACTGGCTGTTACCTTATCTAAAATTATGCAAAGCTGATCTCAAGCCCCTATACGATACATTGGTAGGGGATCCCAGTCCTACTTCTTTAAGACAACTCACCCCTGAAGCAAAATCAGCTATCGATTTAGTTAACCAAGCTATCAATAACCAAACCATCACCTTTTTCGATATTGACAAACCACTCCAATTTATTATATGTCATACCTCATTATCTCCCACAGCTGTGTTCTGGCAAACTGCTCCACTTATGTGGATCCATCTTCCTAATATGCCCACTAAAGTCATTGAACCTTACTACCTTATGGTAGCCAGTCTAATTACCAAAGGAAGAACCCTAGGCAAGGAATATTTCGGACAGGAACCTAACAACATTGTCCAACCTTATATCAAACAGCAGATCCATTGGCTCATGCAAAATACTGAAGCATGGCCCATTGCACTTGCCTCATATACTGGCAACCTCGATAATCATTATCCTCCCAATAAGCTTCTAGATTTTGCCAACAGACATGATTTCGTTTTTCCTAAAAATACCAGACTTCATCCCCTTCCAAATGGAATTACCATTTTCCTTTGTTACCCCAAACCAAACCATCAGCTTTCAATCCCAATCTTCGTCTGCCCAATTAGCAGAGCTACATGCAGTTATAGCTGCATTTTCCATGTTTCCTAATGATCCTCTCAATGTTTATACAGACAGTGCATACATTGCTACCTCTGTCCCAAAGTTAGAAACAGCCCCATTCATAAAACACACCTCAACTGCTGCAAAACTATTTTCTCAACTACAAAAGCTATTAATTTCCAGAACACAACCTTTCTACATTGGACATTTACGTGCTCATTCAGGCTTACCTGGTCCATTGGCCTCTGGAAATGCCAAGGCAGACCTAGCCACCCGTATTCTGTTAGTTCAACTCCCTAACACCCCTCTAGCTCAAGCACAACATTCGCACAACTTGCATCATCTTAATGCTCAGTCCTTAAGACTACTCCATCACATAACTAGAGAACAAGCCCGACAAATAGTAAAGTCCTGCACACAATGTGCACCTCACTTACCGGTCCCACATCTTGGAGTTAACCCTCGAGGCCTCCTACCTAATGCCCTTTGGCAAATGGATGTCACCCACATCCCAGAATTTGGAAATCTTAAATACGTTCATGTCTGCATTGATACTTGTAGTGGATATATCTTTGCCACTTTACAAACTGGAGAAGCCACAAAACATGTTATTGCTCATCTTTTAACTGCCTTTGCATCCCTGGGGTGTCCACGTAAAATCAAAACTGACAACGGGCCTGGTTATGTCAGTACAGCCTTCACTCAATTCTGTACTCAGCTAAACATTCAACATGTTACAGGCATCCCGTACAACCCCCAGGGACAAGGCATAGTAGAAAGAGCTCATCTCACCATAAAAACCACTCTAAATAAAATAAAAAAGGGGGAATGGTACCCCCATAAGGGATCACCAAAAAACCTTTTATCACACTCCTTATTTATTTTAAATTTTTTAACACTGGATCAAGAAGGACACTCCGCTGCCGATCGACACTGGCATTTTGAATCCAAAAGCCATTATGCATCGGTAATGTGGAAAGATCCCATGACAGGCGCATGGCATGGCCCGGACCCGGTCCTGATTTGGGGTCGAGGATCGGTGTGCATTTATGCCAAGGAAGCCGATTCGGCCAGGTGGCTTCCCGAGAGACTTGTAAAGCAAGTAGATACCAAAAAATTCGAAAAACCAACTCTACCCAGGGACGACACTGAGCCCTGAGGGTCTTCTATCTTTTTCCTTTTTAGGAGTCAACAACATGGTATTATTTATCCTGATTGCTTTCCCTCCTTGTCTTACTGTCTATCGGTCCTGTTATACTCAGCAAACTCAGGAGCTTCTCGAGATCACAAATTGAGGCCATAAAGATGCAGCCCATTCAGGTCCATTACCACAGGCTGGAGATGGCAGACCTAGAGATGGAGCTTGATACCTTTCCTCTCAGGTCACCCGGCGAGCTGAACCGGTTAGCCAATGACGGGCAACTGAGGAGCATGAGTAAGGACACTCCGCCTAAGATAGGGAGGAAAACGTTTTTCCCCTCCCCATGACGGATAAGGAGTCAATGTTCTCTCATGTGGGGTCCTCTGACCTAAGACAGGCACGGTTCCCCTGGGCATAACTACCCCTCAGCCTAATTTCTAAATAAAATAAAAAAGGGGGACCTGTGGGCAGCAATAGCCGCCATTTTGTGATCTGTTGAGGTTTGCACAAGTTAAGTTTCAGTTCCTGTTTTCCTGTTGACAAGTTTCAGTCTTTGTTTCTCCGCTGAATGTTTCAGTTTCTCCCTTGAATGTTTCAGTTTCTGTTTCTTCCCTGAATGTTTCAGTTTCAGTTCCTGTTTCTCCACTGAATGTTTCAGTTTCTGTTTCCTGCTGGTAAGTTTCAGTTTTTGAAACTTAGGAAGGCCGGAATTTCCCAACTGCAAGCTTCCTTTGCCCCGCCTCCCTGCCTGGCCTATTTAAGCTGTGAGCTCAGCAACAATAAACGAGACTTGATCAGACTCCTGTCTTGTCTCCATTTCTCGCGTCTCCTGCCCATCCATCCCCACTCCCTCCCTTCGAGCTCCTGTTGTTGTCCTGCAGGTCGGGACAGGTTTCAGGTCTTTGCTATTGTAAACAGTGCTGCAAAGAACATACATGTGCATGTGTCTTTATAATAGAGTGATTTACAATCCTTTGGGTATGTACCCAGTAATGGGATTGCTGGGTCAAATGGAATTTATTCATTTGCTTCCTTTCAACTTTTACTGTATGAAATCGGGAAGAACCAGCAACTTTAACCCTTTTTGCTTAGAAATTCCCTTAGATACAGATTCAATTGCCATGTTCTTTGCTCATTTATTACGAGAGTTGCTTTTCTTACAGTTTCTAATAATATGCTTCATTTTCATTTCCATGTAAAATCTTACCAGAATGGCCTTTGCCATTCATATTTCTGCCAACATTCTACTTACAGTTATGTAAATATTATTTGAGAAGACAGAAGCTTTCTCTAAAGCTCTATTATTTTCTTTAGAAGCTTTTACCATAATTACCTTTAAAAGTACACTCACAGCAATCTAGGTTGTCTCTAACATGTACTTCAACCCTGCCTCTACCCATTATTCAGGTGCAAAGCTGCTTTCATATTTTTAGTAGTTTATTACAGCAGTTGCCCCGTCACCAAGGCTCATTACTAATTTCTGTCTTAGTCAGTCTGGATTGTTATAACAAAACACCAGAGCCTGTATGTCTTATAAACAACGAAAATGCATTTCTCATTGTTCTGGAGGCTGGAAGTTTGAGATCAGGATGCCACTATGATTTAGTTCTAATAAGGTCTTTCTTCTGGGATGCAGGCTGCTGACTTCTCATAATTCCACATGGCAGAAAGAGGAGGAGATAGCTCTCTGGGGTCTCTTTTTTAAGGGCACTAATCCCATGTATGTGGGCTCACTCTTCTGAGCTCTTTAATTCCCAAAGTCAATACCTCCTAATATCATTATATTGGGACTTAATATTTCAACATATAATTTTGTGGGAATATAAATATTTAATCCAAAACAACACCCAACATAATACTTATGACAATATTCTTCTGTAAATATCGGCTATTGTTTGTTTTCTTCACTGTATATTAAGACCCCTGAAGGCAGAGTTTATGGCAGTATTCTCAGGGCTCAGGAGCACATAATCTAGCACATAGTAAGTAGGTGGTACGTAATATTAGATACATGAATGAATAAATACGAATGCAGAATAAGTAATAATTCAGTACAAATATAGTTTAACTGAAAGAATGAATGAAACCTAAACTATTGCCAAATTAAATTTGTCCTGCGTTTTTCAAAAACAAAAACAAAAACAAAAACAAAAACAAAACCTTTTCATTGATTCTATTTTCTCTTGGGAATTCCTTCTAACCACTCTTCATCTGTTGATAATTAATAATTTTTATTTTCCCAGTTACAATTTTAAATACATTCAATTATGTAACGCCTATTCAGTTTCCCAATCAGAACTGATTTTCTTCTCACGTTTCATTTGCTTATAATATTGCTTTTTTGCTTCTTTCTTAGAGAGTTTATTTATTACATTCTACTGCAAACTATGCTCAAAAGTCTGCACATTTTCCCCCGTTTAGACTTTATGCTTCTGGGGAATGTGAATCAATATTGTTAGTACTTTTTGAACAAGACTATGAATGACAGCTGTCTCCTTTATATACACTTCCTCTTCTTTCCAATGAAATGAATGTTTAATTGGGCACATAGACACTAAGACAAGTAATATATTTCCCAGCCTCCTTTTTAACTAGGTTCAGGCAAATAACTAAGCTCTGACAATAAGATATATGCTAAAGTTGTGACTTCTGGGTTATATCATTGAAGGAAATGGATGTGGCTTTGCCCTCCTGTGTTTCTTTTCACCTGACTTGGAAAGCAAGTGAGAAGTCATTTTAGAGTCATCTCAAACAAGCAGAGCAGAGAGGTATAACATCTCATGAAAGATAGAGCAAGAAGATAAAAAGAATTCAAGGCCTAGCACAATGGAGTTCAAGCATAACAACTCGGAGCTCTTCATGGAGAAGACTGACTATTTCAGACTTTGACATGTAGCAAAAGCAAATATTTATCTAATTTCTGCCACTGTTATGTTTGCGTCTCAGTTGCATGTGGCTCACTGTATATGTTCATTAATACAAATCTAATCAGAAACTTTGTAGTTTACATACTTTTCAAAGGAATATCCAACTTTCTATAAGCTACATGAATAGCGTTTCACAAGATCCTACTAGTAAGTGGGAGTGCCACCATTTTGAATACTTTTAAATACTTTAGCTTTTGTGGATCAGACAGTTGACTTAGTTTCTTGTGCTCTCAAAAATAATTATACTTTTACAAATAAGTATCTTGAGTCAGGCTAGTCTGTGACTTTTTCAAATACAGAAAATTGCCTAGCATTTGCTGAACTTCCCAATGAGTCATTTAACTACTTACTGCTTGTGAACATGATTTGCGAATGTGTGTGTGTGTGTGTGTGTGTGTGTGTGTGTGTGTGTGTGTGGTGTTACTTAGGTTTAGTCTATAATGTAAAATCATGAGAAATATAAGAGAAGTCCTCTTCAAGGTTTCTAGCTTTAAATTTATGTTAATGGGGGACAGAATACTGCCCACAAATTTGGAAGGTAAATGATTTTTAATCAACCAAAGACATGCATTGCAATCTAAGAATATATAAACACAATTCACTTTTGGCAATAAATGAAGAATAATCGAGGCAGACATGATATAAACAATAACGTTACCTGTCTCCCAAGGTACTTAATAATAATCTCTTTGTCCTTCAAAATTGTCACTGTTTGGGTAATAAATAATAATATGTTCATCTTTGCACATCCCAGAATTTGTAACTGAAACACAAAGCTATCAGGCTGGAATAAAATGTGGTTCATTCGTTAGAATAGACTAATGAGCCTGAGAGAGCAGGAACAGAAGATAGTGACATGAAATTATGATGAGCAGTTCCAACTTGAGAAGGAAATGTATGGAAAGGAATGGAAGACAAATATCTCCCATCCAGGAAGGTGTACCCATTAAAGACAAGTTCAAAAATGAGTGGTCAATCCCTGTTGCTGGAACATAGGGTGAGATGCTGAGAAGATGATTCATCTTAGTGCCTTTCTGAATATCAGGGATGGAAATAGAAATTAGACCTCTGTTATCACCATAATTTAATTTTTACTGGGTTATATCACTATGTTATCAAAAATTGTCCCTGGTACAATCTTATATAGGGTCCTCTGGTACTTTTAAACTAATTCAACTATAATCATCAGTATTTAGTAATGTACGCAGATAATTAAAAACAAATGGTACATAATAGCCCTAAAGGAGAAGTCTAGGTTTTCATCCTTGACCCTCTCATTATGGTCAACAGTTTATACACGCACATTCACGCATGCACAAACCCACACACACCATTTTGGTGGTAATAAACAACATAAATTACAAAATTAGAACTTCATTTCTTTAACTTTAGGCAATTGTCTTGCTTGAAAAATGAGAGATTTAGCTTAATTGTGCTAACTTCAACCTCATGGCTTCCTTTTTCCTGAGAATGTTACTGATTATATTACTATATTCAACTCTTCTGTTACCTTTGTATATTTAATAATATGCTTAAATGTCTATCATTTGTTCTATGAAATTTATTTTAAAACATTTTGCTGTGAGATAAAACACACATTTGGAAGCATACATGGAAGAAAAACATAGAGCTTAATGAAGTCAATACCCACATGCTTACCACAAAAAGTAAATAAAACAGTGATAATAACCCAGAGGGAACAGGCCTCTACATTCACCATAAAGATTACTACAGGTTTACCCCTGACTTTTATGTTAATAATTTCTTAATTTTTCTTATTGTTTTTTTACCACTTGCAATCTTAAAGATTATAATTTTGTTTCCTTGTTTTGTGTTTTATAGAAATGAAACAACGTTATGTTTTATTTTGTGTTTGCTTCTTTAACTCAACATTATATGAATGCCACTGTTGCTATGTGTTCATTTTCATAACTGTTTGTTATTCTACTTTAAAAACATACACAGTTGTTGCATTCTGGTTTTGACAGATATTTAAGTTATTTATAGAGATGGCACAATTCATGTTTATTGGCCATTTTGGATACCCTCTTTAGTGATATGTTAAAGTTTCTCAAATATTTTAGATTATTTGGGATTGAGTCTTTGTCTTTGGAATATTTGGTCTTTAGAATATTTGTCTTTAGAATATTTGGATTGATAGTCTTTGTCTTATCAATTTTGAAGAATTTCTACTCTGCATAAAAGCATTTTGTCAATTTTATGTGTTAAAGCCATCTCCTTTTCTGTGGCTTAACTTCTCAACTTTCTTACATATATTTATCTCCATCACTTTCTCTTTTCATGTCTTTTGCATTTAGGTCTACAATCTGCCAGGATTTGACCTTTTTTGTATATATATGGGGTGAGGTGAAGGTCTAATTTCATTTTTATACGGTTATCCAATTTTCTCAGTTGAAATACAATTATTTTCTCCTTATTTTGAACTATAATCTTTACCATAAATTAAGAGTTCAAAGTTGTATAAGACTTTTCCTGGATTCTATATTTCACTTATAAAGTCTATTTTTCTCTACTCACCCTTATAGTACCATACTGTCTGGATTATTATCATTTTATAAATAAGTTTTGATGTCCAGTAAAACAAGTTCTCTCATCTTGTTCTTTAAGATCATTTTAGTTATATTATGTTTGTATTTTCACTTATATTTTAGAATGAGGTTGTCAAGTCAAACAGATAAAGGTCATTTTTTGTTGGAGTTTCGCTGAATCTATAGATCTGTTTGTAGAAACCTGAGATCTTCACATAATTTAGTGTTCTAATCCATAAATATAGCATAATTGCCATGTATTTAAAGTTTTATTAATTGTGCATAATATGAATTATAAATTTCTGTACAGAAATCTTGCACATATTTAAACTTATTCTAGGTATTTGACATATTTGATACTATTGTAAATGACAACATTAAAACGTACTTTTGTTGCTTTTGTTGTTAAAAAGATATTACATCCAATGATTTAAATTATGTAATTAAAAAACAGATCTATAGATTCTTATAATTTTTTCACTATATTAATTTTGTCCAAAAATGGTAGTCTGTTTCCATTCTAATGTTTATATATTTTTCTTGTTTCTAGAATCAAGAGTAAAATATTGAATAAAAGTGGTAACAGTAGGCACTCTTTTCTTTTAATTGATATCAATATTTTAACATTATAACATTAAGTATAATGTATATTGACTTCGTGTTTTTGTTTAAATTTTCCTCTATAATATTAAGAACTTTGTGTTTATTCTTAGTTTGCTAAGGATTTTCTTCTTACATGTATGTTGAATTTCTCAAATGTTATTCTCTGTGTAAAAATTGAGATTATTGAATGATTTTTCTCCTTTATTTTGTTAAGGAAATATGTTCCTGAGAATGATGGTTTCCAGGTTCATCCAAAGGACACGAACTCATCGTTTTTGATGGCTGCATAATATTCCATGGTGTATATGTACCACCTTTTCCCTATCCAGTCTATCATCGATGGGCATTTGAGTTGGTTCCTCTCAGCAAACTGACACAAGAGCAGAAAATCAAACACCGCATGTTCTCACTCATAGGTGGGTGTTGAACAATGAGAATACATGGACACAGGGAGGGGAGCACTACACACTGGGGTCCGTTGGGGGGAAATTGGGGAGGGACGGGGGGTGGGGAGGTGGGAAGAGATAGCATGGGGAGAAATGACAGATAAAGGTGAGGGGAAGGAAGGCAGCAAACCACACTGTCATGTGTGTACCTATGCAACAATCTTGCACGTCCTTCACATGTACCCCAAAACCTAAAATGCAATTAAAAAAAAAGAAAATATGTTCCATAGATTTTTTCTTATTATGGTAAATTACACATACCATAATTGTGACCATCTTATTCATTGCTGACAGTTGAGTGGTATTAAGTACATTCATAATGTTGTGCAATCATCACCATCACCAATCTCCATAACTCTTTTCATCTTGTAATACTCAAACTCCATACCCATTAAAAGATAACTCTCCATCGCCCCCTCCCTTCTAGGGCATGACAACCACCATTCTACTTTATGTCTCTATGATTTGACTACTCAAGTTATTTCACATAAGTGGAGTCATACAGTATTTCTCTGTTTTGACTAGCTTATTTTATTTAGCATAATGTCCTCAAAGTCCATTCATCTTGCAGCATATTGCAAATGGCCTTCTATTAAAGTCCAAGTATAAATGTTTCTTATTTATTCAGCCAAATAAACACACTTGGATTTGTTCCATGTTTTAGCAATTGTGAAATATGCTGCTATAAACATGGATGCACAAATGTCTCTTCAAGACTCAAACAGGCTCTAAATTATTAGAAAAACTGCAACTTGATTAGTCATATAATGCTGGATCATATTGGTTAATATCATTTAGAAAGTTTGAATCTATGTTTACAAATAATACTAGCCTGTAATTTTCTTTTCATATTTTTTTAGCCAATTGTCTTGGTATCAAGTTAAGCTGGTTACATAAAATAAGTTCCTCATTTCTATCTGAGACCTCTTCAGCCTGGACTTCATTGTCCATATAACTACCAGCATTTGGATCACAACAATTTAACAAGTCTCTAGAATGTTCCAAAATTTTCCTCATCTTCATGTCTTCTTTTGTGCAATCAACACTCTTTCAATGTCTGTCTGTTACCTAGATGCAAAGTTACTTCCCCATTTTCAGGTATTTTTAAAGCAATGCCCAAGTTTTCAGTACCAACTCTCTATACTAGTTCATTCTTCTACTGTTATAAAGAACTACCTGAGACTGGGTAATTTATAAAGAAAAGAAGTTTAATTGGCTCACAGTTCTGCAAGTTGTACATGGTGAAAAGTGGCTTCCGCATCTGCAGAGGCCTCGGAAAACTTACAATTATGGTGGAAGGCAAAGGGGGAAGCTGGACCTTCATGTGGGTGGAGCAGAAGGAAGAGAGAGTGGGGAAGTGATACACACTTTTAATCAACCATATCTCACGATAACTCACAATCGTAATGACAGAACCAAGGGGAGACCGTGTTAAACCATGGAAACCACTCCCATGATCCAATCACCTCCAACATTGGAGATTGAAATTTGATGTGAGATTTGGGAAGGGACACAGATACAAATCATATCAATAGATATATAATTATATCTCTTACTTTTGCTTTCTCTGTCCTCTGCTGTTCTCTTCCTCCTCCTCCTCCTCCTCTTCCTTTTACTTCTTTATTTTCTTGTGCACACTCTCTCACCCTGTCCAGGTGTTTATCAATGTTTTTGTTCTTTACATTAAACAAGTTTTTGGCAAAAGTCTTTAAACTATTTTATTAATTTCAACACTGACATCGTAATTTCTCACTATAATTTCCATGGTTTTAATTTGAATATTTTAACATTTATATTAATATTTGAATCTCATATTTTTACCTAGCAATGAAGATGAAAATTCTTATTTAGATAAACTGAAAATGTTTATTTTTTAATTGTAACATCTAGTAAATATATTTTAGTGAAATCACTAATATATCTGGGTGTATATGTCTTATCTTACACTATGATTTATATTTATCCTCTCTGATCTAATTTTCTTTTCTAGTGCTTTTGATATTTCTTTTAGATAGCTCTAATATTTAAAACTAACATTTCTCTTTCTTTTCAGTTTGGAAGTTTCACATACTTATGAAGTCTTTCACTGATTACCATATACATTAAAATATGCATCATTGATCTTTCAATGTTTATGTTAATTGATACATTAACCACTTCCAGGAACTTGTAAAAGAATGAACATATTAGAAATATTTGAATATTTAAATACATTTTTCCACTCAAATATTATTTACTATTCAATGTACCATGAAGAATTATTTATTACAATGATTATATAAATTAACACATATATTTAAGTATTTGTAGCTCTTTATTCCCATCTTTATCTCCAAATTTATATCTGAAATTGTTTTTTTCTGCTTGAATTGCTGAGGAATATCTTTTATGTTTGTGTGTGTGTATATATATATATATATATATATATATATATATGGATGTACATCTGTGTATGTACATATACCCCATGCATGTCTACTGGAATTGAATTCTATCAGAATTTGGTTTTGTTATATAAGAAAGTCAATTTGCTTTTTATGCTTAAAGGATATTTTTGTTGGGTAAATAATTATAAGTTGGCTGGTTACATTTTTCCATTAATGGGTCAGCTATCAGTATAATTTTTACTTTTATAATGTTTCCTCTTATTTTTTGTTAGGTTACTTTTAAAAAGTTAACTGTTGTCTTGATTTTTTAAAGCTTTTTTTGTTTGTTTTCTGTGATGTGTCTAAGTGTATTTTTATTTAAATAAATTCTGCTTTGCACTCCTTGGATTTATTGAACGTGAAAATTAATATATTTTATGATATTGAAAAGTCTGCAAACATAATCTCTTCCAAATAACTATTTATATATCATGCTTTTTATTTTTCCTTCTGGGATTCTAATTAAATATACATTAACATATTTTAACATTTAAAATCATTTTATTATACAAAGTATATGTTTATTTAAGAAATTGATATAAAATGCATAAGAAAATATCAAAATTAACTACTGATCTCAGATAAACTTCTGAATGATTCTGTTAAGAACTAAATGAATGTCACCAGAATTTTAGTTGGGTTTCAATCAACACAGTAGAGTTTTACAAAAAAAAAAAAAAAAAAATGGAATCTTAGCAAAGTTAATCTTTCTCTCTTGGAACTTGATGTATCTTCCAATTCAGAAATATTTGTCCTATTTTATTTATATTTTAATTTTTAGTGGTAATGGATGGTTTAAAGGAAATAATTTGATTTTTGTATAATTATATTTATACTCTACTGAATTATTCATTAGATTAATGTATCTTCCTTTCCTGATTCATAATGCTTATTTCTAGCATTGGCTGAGATTTATGGGATATTATATAGTAGAGCTAAGAGTTGGCCCCGTTTTTCTTTTTTAAACAGCTTTACTGAGATATAATTCATATATCGTAAAGTTCACCCAATATAAGTATGCAATTCAGTGGTACTTTCTATGTTGACAGAGTTCTACTACCATTATCATAAATCAATTTTAGAAGATTTTAATTACCCCATCCTCCATAAAAACCCAACCCCAAGAACAGTCGCCACCATTAGCATTCTAGCATTTCCCTGAGGTCCAGGCAACACCCTAATCTGTTTTTGGTTTCTATAGATTTGTCTAGTCTAGACTTTTCACGTAAATTAAATCATATATGTTTTCCAGTACTTTGCTGAGGATTTTTACATCAATATTCATCAGAGATATTGGCCTGTAATTTTCTTTTATTGATGTGTCTCTGGTTTTGGTATCAGAATAACACTAGCCTCAAAGAGTGAGTTTGGAAATATTTCCTACCCCTCTATTTTTTAGAAAACTTTGAGTAGTATTGATACTCTTAATGTTTGGTAGAATTCAGCAGTGAAGCAGCCAGTTATCAGGCTTTTCTTTACTGGGAGACTCTTTATTATTGCTTCAATCTTGTTACTGACTTCTCACTTACAGTATTTGTTTCATTCTTGCTGGAGTATGTATCAGTACAGTACTCCATTTTGCAACTGACAAATAATATTTTATTGCATCAGTATATCACATTTTATTTATTCAATCATCTGTTGATGGGAATTTGTGTTGCTTCCATTTTGGGCTATTATAAAAAATGCTGATAAGAACATCCATGGTCCTAGTGTTGTGTGGACATATATTTTAATTTACCTTGGGTATTAACCTAGGATTAGAATCACTTCATCATATAGGAGCTCTGTGTAACATCTTAAGGGCTACCAAACCATTTTCCAAAGAAACTATTCCATTTATATCCCTCAGGTAATGTACAAGGGCTGCAGTTTCTCTGCCAGTAACTAACACATTGTATTTTCTGTCTTTTATACCTGTTCTAGTTGGTGGAAAGTTCTATCTTATTGTGGTTTTTCATTTCCCTAATGGCTAATGATTTTGAACATGCTTTTAGGAGCTTATTGGCCACTAATAACCTTCTTTAATATATGGTCATTTAGATACTTTCCATATTTTGGCTATGGTGAATAATGCTATAATAAATACGGAACTGCAGATATCTCTTCAAGATATTGATTTCATATATATATATATATATATATATATATATATATATATATATATAT
This sequence comes from Saimiri boliviensis, assembly GCF_048565385.1. Classification (NCBI taxonomy): domain Eukaryota; kingdom Metazoa; phylum Chordata; class Mammalia; order Primates; family Cebidae; genus Saimiri; species Saimiri boliviensis. Next base: position 93,690,306 of record NC_133470.1, read on the forward strand.
CCAGAAACAGGATTGCTGGATCATACGGAAATATTGTAATTTTTAACTTTTGAGAAACCTCCATATTGTTTTCCATAGCAGCTTTATCAACTTACTTTCCAATGAACAGTTTGCAAGTGTTCCCTTTTCTCTACATCCTTGCTAACACTTGCTAGCTTTAGTAGTTTTGATCATAGCTATTCTTAATGGTGTGAGGTGGTATCCTATTGTGGTTTTAATTTGCATTTCCTTGATAATTAGAGATGTTTAGCATTTTCTCATGGATCTGTGGACCATTTGTATGTATCCTTCTGAGAAATGCCTGCTCAAGTCATTTATCCAATTTATACCTGTGCCATTTTATTGTCATTGAGTTCTTCATTGTTATTGAGTTTGTTATATATTTTGAATATTAGCAGATTATCAGATGTATTGTTGGCACATATTTTCTTCCAGTCTGTGGGTTGCCTTTTCACTGGGTTGAATGTACCCTTTTCTACGTAGAAGCTTTTAAATTTATCCAATCCCATTTGTCTATTTTTGCTCTTGCTGCCTATACTTTTAGGTTCCTATCTAAGAAATCATCCCACTATATTATTTTTCTGGTAGTTCTACAGTTTCCTGTTTTATGTCAAAATATTTAATCCATTTTCCATTGATATTTATATATTGTGTGAGATAAAGATCCAATTTCATTCTTTTGTGTGTGAATATCCAGTTTTCCCAACATAATTTATTAAAGAGACTGAATTTTTCCTATTGTGTGTTCCTGACATTTTTGTTAAAAAGCAATTTACTGTGCATGTGTTTATTTCTGGGCTTTCAACTCTGTTCCATTGGTTGATATATCTGCTTTTAGGCCAATACCATGCTGTCTTTTTTGAAATCAGTGAATGTGATGCTTCCAGCTTTGTTCTTTTAGCTTAAGATTGCTTTGGTTATTCAGTGTATTTTGTGGTTATATACACATTTTAGAATTTTTTTCTATTTTTGTGAAAAATAGCATTAGAATTTTGATGGTAATTAAATAAAACCAGTATATCATTTTTGGTAGTATATTTTAACACTATTTATTCTTCCAATTCATGAACGTGAGATCTTTTTCATTTATCTGTGTCATTTCAAATTTCCTTTATCAATGTTTTATAGATTTCAGTATCTGGTAACTATGTATATATATAGATAGATATTTTCTTTTCCCTTTTTTGTATTCAAGAAGATATCAGATTCTGGGTTTTCTTTTGCTACGTGTGTGTGTGTGTGTGTGTGTGTGTGTGTGTGTGTGTGTGTGTGTGTGTTTTGCCTTGGAGGAAGAATACAGTTGAGCATAAAATATAACTTATGCTCAAGAAAATCTTATTTTCCTGGCTTTTGTCTCACAAAACACTAAGCCTATTCAGGAAAATATTCCGTGAGCATAACAGGGAAATGAGGGAATAAAAGACTAAATTTGGAAAAGCTATTTACCTCTGTCTAAAGAGATTCTTCTGGAATAAAAAGGAAAAGTCTTTATATTCCATGAGTGATGAGTGACAAGGCCTGGAGCTCTGATTTTTAGTTGTGCCTTAAAGAAAAGACAATATTTTAAAAACAAATAGCTCTATGGTTCTAATGTTGATTATTCATCCCTTTTCCCCAACCATGGTTTGAAGATAACAGGGCCATGAGACTTGAAAAAATCATATGCATTTGGACAATGGTTTTCTGACCAATGAAAGATGATAAAAGAAGCCTGTCCAATGCTGAAGTGGTTTCTCTTTATAGTTTTGTACTGCCCTGGGGGAAGAGTCTCAAAAGTGACTTTAGATGAAATTTCCACCTGTGTGATAGCCTAAAGCCTTGATGTCAAAATCAATTTTAATCAAATTAGGAAATATTTTATCACTTGTTGACTAGAGTTTGTAGACTTTGAATTGTATCCATTACACTTGACTACTATCTCTAACTATTCAGTGCAGTTTATTTTGTTTTCATTATTTCTTTATTTCTTTAAATATATTTTATTGCACTTTAGTTTCTGGGGTACATGTGTGGAACATGAAGGATCGTTGCATAGGTACATACATGGCAATGGGGTTTGCTGCCTTCATCTCTGTCACCTGTATCTGGCATTTCTCCCCATGTTAGCATCCCCCAACTCACTACTCCCCACTGTCCCTCCCCTAGTACCTGCCAACAGACCCTAGTGTGTGATGCTCCCCTCCCTGTGTCCATGTGTTCTCATTGTTCAACATCTGCTTATGAGTGAGAACATGTGGTGTTTGATTTTCTGGTCTTGTGCCAGTTTGCTGAGAATGATGGTTTCCAGATTCATCCATGCCCCTACAAAGGACACAAAGTCATCATTTTTTATGGCTGCATAGTATTCAGTGCAGTTTATATTAAACTCGCCAGCAATCTATACATCTTCTCATATTTCAAGATCCAGTTTAATTGAATACACCTTTAAGTTCACAGCAGATTTATTCACAAACTCATCTTTTTTTCTTCACACAGACATATACACACATGTATATATGTATATATATATGTATATGTATATACATATATATATATATGCCTCCATTATTCCTTATCACTTACCAAATTTATAAAGCATTGTTCTTCCTTATTATAGATGAACATTAGAAGAGTGGGGTTTTGTCACACAATCACCTGATACATAACAACATTTCATTCAACAGACCACCTATATGACAGTTGTTCTATAAGATAATGTGCCATATTTTAATTGTTTCTTATCTATAGATATGTTTAGATATGCAAACACCGTTGTGTGATGACTGTCTACAGTGTTCAGTACAGTAACACACTATGCAGGTTTGTAGCCTAGAAGTAACAGGCTATACCATATAGCCTAGGTGTGTAATAAGCTAACCATTTAGGTTTGTGTAACTACACTCTATGATATTCACACAAAGTCCCTTATCAGAACATATCCCAATGATTAAGCAACACCTGATTGTATTAAGTTCTGTGGTCTTATGTCCTAGTAGAGTAACTAGAGCCTGGTTTGTGCTTTATAAATGTTTTAATTGTATTATTATTTTTATTATTCTTTTAGAAATTCAGTTTAATTGGTTTATTGTACAAACTATAAATTTAAAGCTACTTGACATAATAGAGTTGTTTCAACATACAAGATTTATTTTGACACTACATTAGGGCTATTAACTAAACTATAAATAATCATTTACATAGGAAGCCAAAGGCTTCCAACAAAAAATAAAATATTCAATAATATAATCCTTAAGGGACATTTGTCTTGCGCTGAGGAAGCAGCTGAGGTCTTGGTAGTGATAAGAAAAATAGACTCAAAGTTTTCCATTTAGATGAGGAAAGTATAGCAAGAAGAAATCTGACCATGATTTGATTAACACATAAGACATAATTATGTTTGTTGCATATGAGTAATGGAACTGGAAACTCGGGAAGAGAAATTATATATATAATTGGAAATAGAAACATATTTGGGAAGTATATTTTAAATGAATTGCTGAAAGAAAGGCTTAAGTAACATAGCAAGTCAAAAGACAATGGTATGGGTAAATGTTAGTAATGTTATAGACCATAAAAATATCATTGTCTTACCAAGGGCAATTTTCCAGAAAAGGAAGAGAGATAAATGTTAGCAGCAAGAAAGTTTGGAAGCAAGAGTCCAGATAGGACTATAGTCTTTGGAAGGATGGATAATTTGTAGCATGTGCCCAAATCATTCTAGTCCTCCCCGCACCACTCCCCACCCTGCCATGCTCAATCTACTCAGAGTGATATTTCTAAATGTACTCCAGTCCTACCATCCCTGAATTCTTATTTAAAACCATTTAATGGACCCCTATTACTTATAAGACAAAGTCTCATATTGTTAACATGGTACATTAGGCACTTCACAAATTGGCCCATGCCTATATCTCCAGAATCATTGCCATTTACTGTTTCATAATTTGTATTTCACCCATATTAAAATACTGTGAGTTTCTTGATATAGATATGATTTGGTTTAAAATTGGCTTTAATAAAAGTAAGAATTTGTTGCCTCAAAAATTTAAGAAAGTTTCAGACATTCACTCCATGGAGAGGATAGGGATTTATTTGGGCCTAACAAATACTAGGTACTAAAGAGGTGACATCACCTGAGCTTTATTTCATCTCTCTTAACTTTGCTTTTGTCAACTTTTTAGATGCATTCTTTCAACGAATAAAAGTTGTAGTGGATTTAATGATGTTCCTCCAAAATTCATATTTTCCAGGAACCTCAGAATGTAAACATATTTGGAAATAGGCTCTTCACTGATGTCATAAGATGAGGCCATGCTGGATGAAAGAGGACCCTATATACAATGACTTATAACAAGAGGAGAGAATGCACAGAGGTACAGAGAGAAGGCCACGTGAAGACAGAGACTGAGATTGGAGTTGATGCTACTGCAAGCCAAACAACATCAAGAATTGCTATGAGCCACCAGAAGTTAAGGAGAGGCAAGCAAGGATTCTTCCCTAGAGCCTTTAGCAATACTTTGTTGTATGGACACCTTGATTTTGGACTTCTGGCATCCAGATATGTGAGAAAATATGTTTTTGTTGGTTAAAGCCACCAGTTTGTGGAAATCTCTTATGGTTGTCGTAGTACATTAATAAAATGACCAGCCTAGGCTGGGCGCATTGGCTCACGCCTGTAATCCCAGCACTTTGGGAGTCTGAGGCAGGCAGATCATGAGGTTAAGAGATCGAGACCATCCTGGCCAACATGGTGAAACCCTGTTTCTACTAAAAAAAAGTACAAAAATTAGCTGGGTGTGGTGGCATGCTCCTGTAGTCCCAGCTGCTTGGGAGGCTGAGGCAAGAGAATTGCTTGAACCTGGGAGGCAGAGGTTGCAGTGAGCCAAGATCACACCACTGCACTCCAGCCTGGCACCTGGCAACAGAGTGAGACTCTGTCTCAAAAAAAATTAAAATTAAAATTAAAATTAAAATTAAAATAAAATAAAATGACCAGCCTGTTTAATGCTTTAACAAAATGACTTAACCCAGATTCCTCTTCCTCCTATTTTTTTCTTTTCCTTTAATTCATGACCTAGTAATTTTCTACTATAGTTTATTAATCCCAAGATGTAATGCTGTTTTTTTCACATTGTATAATCTCCAAAATTGGAATGAATTTTGTAATTAATAACTTGTCATATTTATTTACCAATGCCTTTCTGTTTTTGGTTGTACATAAAACCATGGTTGACCTTAGAATTAATAACATTTTAGAGGCAAGAAAATATGGTTAACTTATCTATTATTTATGTTAATTATTGTCTGTTTCCCTCTACCTCACTTACCTAGATACTACATGAGGCAATGGGTCTTTGATCTGTTCACTGATCTATTCTCAGCATCTAGACTTACATTTGGCATACAGTAGGAATTAAACGCATTAATAAATTGTATATGATCAGCAAATGTTTGGTGATCTTAAAAGCATATCTGCAGGCACTGAAAAATAGTCAATTGACCATCTCTCATTTTTTTAATGAGCCACTGGAAGAAGGCTTTTACTTCTTCCTTTCCAATTAGTCTGAAAATGCGATTGTTTTTTTATTTAGGCATTTTAATGATAACTTGTAATTATTTCATATTTTGAAAGTTTAAACCTGTGTCATAATTATCATTTTGATAAAATCATTCTAATGCACAGGAATGTGAAGCTTATTTTAATTTTAAAGATGAGAAAACTGAGATTCAGAGGTGCTAAAGCATTTTGTTTGAAGTAATAGGTCATGAAGAATTTCCTAGTACTCTTCTTCCTAACCCAGTGCTCTGTTTTGGGTCTCCTAATGTAATCCAGTATGTAAATGCTACAATTTAACACATATAGGACTTCAGAAATCCTTGTGAATTTTCATAATTTTCTGGGAATTTTTAGAGTATAAAAGAGAAAGCAGAGGAACAGATGGCAATGAATTATATATAGCAACATGTTTTTAAATGGTATAAGTAATCTACATTTCAAATATATATTTGTGGAGGCAGATATGTTATTCAGATATATAGTTACATGCATATGTAATATAAATAACTGTATTATAAATATATCAGAGAGATAAACAGCTTGATAAGGGCATCCCTGTATCCCTACAGAAGGTGCATTCATTCACAAAAATCAAAATGTACATGGGGTTTAGATCTATCACCTTGATATAAATAGACATAGTATTGTTGTTGAGAATAGTTTTGTTTTCAAATATACACTGTATGAAATATAGCAGACTTTACAGCACTGTATTTTAACAAAAAATTGGATAGATATGAAGAAAACTGGTATGTAAAACCAAAACATACAGTGATTATCAAGCAAATCAGAATTGCTTTAGACTTTGGGACGTGCTGCATTCTGGGATTAACTGGAGTTTAGCTTAGAAGACACAGAGAGATACTAGAAATTGTCTTGGGTTCACTCTCTGCCTGTATTCAGCTTTTTAACTCTGCTGGGTTATTTAGTTTCATGTCATTCTTGAACACAATGTGTAAGACAGGTGAGTATCTAATGTTGGAATGGACTAGGATTTAGTTGATTGTGATGTTTTGTTGCCAATGTCAAAAGCAATGGGGTTTCTTATGGATGTTTCACTAAGAAACACAGAAGTAAGAGATGCAAAAACAAAGCTGATTAATATTATCCGCAGATTTGTTTTTAAGAAGTTCTCAGTTTCACATTCAAGGACTTCCACAATATAGATCTAGCTTAATCTTCTATTTCTGTCACATATTACCTTCTACTCTACACTATGCTCTGGTCAAACTCAATTGTGTTTTTCTTCAAAAATTTTCCATGAACAATAATTTAATTATATCCTCTAGCCACATTTCTCATGTAGAATCTTATCTGGCTTTTTCTCCCTCTCCCTTTTCAAGTTAATGTAACTGAGTAATTAAGGCTTCAGACAATGGAGTCAGACTAAATGAAGGTCAAATTATAGCTCTCTTACCTGTTTTCCTTGTAATCTTAGACATGTGACAAAATTTTTCTGATCATTAATATCTTCATCTGTATGTTACAGTAATGTGATAGGTACCTCATAGTCAAAAGCAGAAGAAATAATGTATAGCATATGAAATTAGATTGTTATGAAAGAAATATAATATATACATTTATAAATTGTGAATATATGTGTGTATATTCGAATATATATTTATGTGTGTATTCCAAAGCAGGTCTCAATTTGTCAAAAGGCAGGATGACTTATCCAAGCTAGCTTAGGGTTTATCTAAGAGCACTTTGGCTACACAATACACATGCCCCCACTCTTTTCATGTTTTTCTAAGGGAAATTCAATTACAATTATAGCAGTTTCCTCAGGCTGCCTTAACAAAGTATCACAAACTGCCTGACTTAAACAACAAAAAATATCTCAGTTCTACAGTCTAGAAGTCAAAAATGGAGGTGCCATCAGGGTGGGTTAATTTGAAGGTTATTAGGAAAGGATGCCTTCCAAGCCTCTCTCCTTTACTTGTAGACTGCTGTCTTCTCTCTGTGTCTTCACATTGTATTCCATCTGTACATATCTATCCCTGTCCGAATATCCCCTTTTATGAGAACACAGTCCTATTATATTAGGACCCATACTGAGGACCTCATTTAACTAGATTACATTTACAAAATCCCTATTTCCAAATAAGTTTGCATTTACAGATACTGGAAATTTGGACTACAATATCTTTGGCGGGGAAATAATTTAACACATAACGAGAATTAAGACACTGAAATAAGCTAGAACCAAAAATGCAAATGTCACATGTTCTCACTTGTATGTGGGAGCTAAAAAAAACAGTGATCTCATAAAGATAGAGGGTAGAATGATAGGTGCCAGAGATTGGGAAGGGGAAGTATGTGGTAGGAAGGATAAACAGAGGTTGGTCAGTGGGTTCTAACTTACAGTTAGATGGAAGAATAAGTTCCAGTGTCTTCAGCACAGTAGAATGACTTTAGTTAAGAACAATTTATTATATATTTGAAAATAGCCAGAAAAGAAGACGTGAAATGTATCTAACACATAGAAATCATAAATACTTGAGGTGATGGACATCCCAAATACCCTCATTTGATTATTATGCAGTCTATATATGTAACAAAATATTACATGTACTCCATAAATAATGTAAAATATTATGTATCAATAAAAACAAATTTATAAAGAATTAAGACAGTAAAAGTGGGTCTGGGAACAAGAAAGAACACTGAAGTCCAGTGCAATAGCTCTGAAGCTGAAACTCAGAAAGTAGAAGTGCCAGCCTGAATGTTTGCTGCCCACACTGAATGGAGAGAGCTGGCTGACCATAATTTGTGAAACTTGTCTCAGATTCTCTAAATTATTATTTTTTATATTTGAAGGAATTAGAAGAGGCTGAAAGTATGCCCATGTTAAATTAAAACAGTTTCTGTAAAATTATATATAATTAACCTTAATGTGAAAATTTTGAATTAGAAATTTCTCTAGAAAGTACAAAGCCTTAGTTTGAGGTTAAATTATGACTTGATATAATGCAAATTATTACTTTCATAGAAATAGTAATAATGCATATAGGTAAAAATTACTTTTAATTGACTATCCAATTGACTTAAATAAAAAGATCGAAGTTATGTAGTTATGTATTTACTTTAGAAAGGAGCTCTTTGGGAAGCTACTTGTGAAGTTCCTATACCAATGTATTTAATAAGAAACTCGGAGATCTTTTATTTTAGTCAAGTCACAGTATTAATAATTCATCTTATTACAGGATCTGGCAGGCAAACCTAGAATCGAAATAAGGCATTAGGACAAGTGCCCACTGTATACAGAATGCCTCCAAAAAAATATTGTACAAGATATTATAGCCCTTGATGTGCTCACATGTCAACGTACTTCAATAGGGTTAATATTAGTTATTGTTGTCATAAAGCTTTGCTGCTGACTCAGCTTATTTTCTAAAGGTATGTTTCCATTCAGTTAGGTAAGAGTGTTCAGTTTTCTGGCCCCAAAATCTAGGATGTTTGGTTTTTCATCTTCCTTACCATGCCATATTGCTCTGCTCCACCTTACCATCTGCCACCCAGCTCCTCACCCTCAAAAAGTATATCTGCATAAGTTCAGAAAAAATAAAAGGGAATGAAGTAAAAAGTGATCCATATTTTTCCTTACAAGGTCATATATTTAAATGCAGTATTTTGGCTGTTAAAAAGAAAAATAATTCCTTTTTACATAATTAAAGCAAGCACAGGCCTCTGTGCTCTGTTTCCATCTATTTCTTTTTTAACAAATGTCAGCAACTTGGCTGAATATCTGAGTTCCTGAGTCATAATTCCCAGTGTTAGATTGCTGTATTATCTACAGTCTCTCCAATCTTTGGATCAAACATACATGATAAATAAACTCCCTGTTGTCTCCCTCAGAATCCCCAGGAATCTTGATCTTACCTGATCCTTGGTGTAGGTCCTTTCCTGTGTATTTAAACATCAAAATAATATTGCCTGACTGCTCTCTCAGCTAAATTTTGTCCTCATCTACTTTTTTCTCCTTCTTTTTAAAGCTAAAAGTAGATATGGGTGAGAGGAAAAAGCAATATCCAGAAAACAATATGAAAATTCCTAAGAGGGTCTGGACCACATATAAGCAATGATTTATTCTTTATTCAAGATACACTTTACTGAGTATTCACTATTTACAAAACACTATGAGGGACCTGAGAAGGCATAAAGCTTAGTCCATTCCCTAGAGGAACTGCTGACTAGAAGTGGAGTATATATAAACAAGGATGACATAAAGTAGAATGCAATAAGTGTTACAATTAGCATACAAACAATGTTCTGTAGAAGAACAGAGAAAACAATTATTTGTTCTGATTAAAGAAATATTTTCTTGTTTTCTTTCTTTTTTCCCTCCAACTTTTATTTTAAGCTCAGTGGAACAGGTGCAGGAAATGCAAGTTTGTTACACAGATAAACATGTGCCTGGTGGTTGGCTGCAAAGATCAACCCATCACCTAGATATTAAGCACAGAATACATTAGCTCTTCTTCCTAATGCTCTCTGTCCTCTTCACCACTGACAAGACCTAGTGTCTGTTGTCTTCGCCCCCTACGTCAATGTGTTTTTATAATTCAGCTCTCACTTACAAGTGAGAAAATGTGATGTTTGATTGTTCCTGCATAATAGTATTACTTAGTGTATATGTACCACAATTTTTTTTTCTTTATCCAGTCTATCATTGATAGGTGTTTGGGTTGATTCTATGTCTTTGCCATTGTTAATAGTGTTGCAATTAACATATGTGTGCATGTATCTTTAGAACAGAATGATTTATATTCCTTTGGATATATCCACATTAAGGGGACTACTAGGTCAAATGGTATTTTTGTTTCTTGGTTCTTGAAGAATCATGACACCATCTTCCACAACAGTTGAACTAATTTACACTCCCATCAACAGTGTAAAAGCATTTCTTTTTCTTTACAACCTTGCCAGTATCTGTTGTTTTTTGACTTTTTAATGATAGCCATTGTGGCTGGCATGAGATGGTATCTCACTGTGGTTTTTGACTTGCATTTCTCTAATGATCATTGATATTGTTTTTTTTCTCATATATTTGTAGGCTACATGTATATATTTTTTTTTTTTTGCAAAATGTCTCTTCCTGCAGTTTGCCTACTTTTCAATAGGGTTGCTTTTCTTTTGTAAATCTCTTTAAGTTCTTTGTAGACTCCAGATATTACATCCTTGCCAGATGGATAGCTTGAAAAAATTTTCTGCCATTCTCTAGGTTGTCTGTTTATCCTGTTGATATATAATTTTTGGCTGTGCAGAAGCTCTTTAGTTCAATTAGATCCTATTTGTCAATTTCTTATTTTGTTGCAATTGCTTTTGGCACTCTTGTCATAAAATATTTGCTTGTGCCTATGCCCTGAATGGTATTGCCTAGATTTTCTTTTGGGTTATTATAGTTTTGGTTTTTACATTTAAGTCTTTAATCCATCTGGAGTTAATTTTTGCATATGATGTAAGAAAGAACTCAATTTCAATTTTCTGCATATGGCTAACCAGGTCTCCCAACACCATTTATAAAATAGGGAATCTTTTCCCCATTGATTGCTTTTGTCAAATTTTTGCATATGGGATAAGAAAGGGCCCAGTCTCAATTTTCTGCATATGGCTAACCAGGTCTCCCAGCACGATTTATAAAGTATGGAATGTTTTCCCCATTGGTTGCTTTTGTCAGGTTTCCCAAAGATTAGCTTGTTACAGGTGTCCCTTCTTATTTCTGTTTTCTCTACTCTGTTCCATTAGTCTATGTGTCTGTCCTTGTATCAGTACCACGCTGTTTTGGTTATTGTAGCCTTGTAGTATAGTTTGAAGTTGGGTAGTCTGATGCTTCCAGCTTTGTTTTTTTGCTTAGGATTGTTTTGGCTATTCAGAATTTTTAAGGTTCCATATGAATTTTAAAGTTTTTTTGTCTAGTTCTGTGGAGAATGTCAATGTTAGCTTAATAGGCACAGAAGAGAATCTATAAATTACTTTGAGCAGTGTGGCCATTTTCATGATACTGATTCTTCCTATTCATGAGCACAGAATGTTTTCCTATTTGTGTGTTTTCTCTGATTTCTTTTACCCCAAATCTAGCAGAAGATAAGAAATAACCAAGATAAGAGCTGAATTGAAGAAAATAGAAACACACACACACACACACACACACACACACACACACACACACTTTCAAAAGAATCAACGAATCCAGGAGCTATTTTTTTTTTGAAAAAATTAATAAAATGGATAGACCACTAGGTAGATTATTAAAGAAGAAGAGGGAGAAGAATCAAATAAACACAATCAGAAATAATAAGGGTAATATCACCACGGACCACACAGAAATACAAATAACCATCAGAGAACACTATAAACACTTCTATGCATATCAGCTAGAAAATCTAGGAGACACAGATTAATTACTGGACACATACACCCTCTGATATGGTTTCACCCTTTGTTGAGGGAGGGGTCTGGTGGGAGGTGATTAGATCATGGGGAAGGTTTCTCACATGTTGTTCTCATGATAGTGACAGAGTTCTCATGATATCTAGTTGTTTGGTAAATGTCTGGCATCTCCCATGCTCATACTTTCTCCTGATGCTGTGTGCAGAAGCTGTTTGCTTCCCTTCATCGTCTGCCAAGATTGTAAGTTTCCTGAGGCCTCCTAGCTATGCTTCCTTTTAACCTGAAGAATTGAGAGTCAATTAAAACTCTTTGCTTTATAATTACCTAGTGTCGGGTAGTATTCTATATAACAATGTGAAAATGGACTAATACATCCTCTCAAGCCTGAACCAGGAAGAAATTAAATACTGAATAGCACAATAATGACTTCTGAAATTAAGTTAGGAATAAATAGTCAACTGATATGGTTTGGCTCTGTGTTCCCAACCAAATATCATCTTGAATTGTAATCTGCATAATTCCCATGTGTCAACAGCAGAATCAGGTATAGGTAATTAGATCATAGGATAGTTTCCCCATGTTATTCTCTTGATATTGAGTAAGTCTCATGAGACCTGATGGTTTTTTAAATGTCTGCCATATCCTCTGCTTGCACTTACTCTGTCCTGTTGCCATGTGTAAAAGGTGTCTGCTTCTACTTTGCCTTCCTCAATAATTGTAAGTATCCTGAGGCCTCCCAACAATGCAGAACTGTGAGTCAATTAAATGTTTTCTTTATAAATTACACAGTCTTGAGTATTTCTTGACAATAGTATGAGAATGTACTAATATAGTAAATTGGTAGTGAGGTTGTGGGGCACTAGTATAAGGATACCCCAAAATTGGAATTGACTTTGGAACTGGGTAACAGGTAGCGTTTCGAACAGTTTGGAGGGCCCAGAAGAAAACAGGAAAATGTGAGAAAGTTTGGAACTTCCTAGTGACTTGGAGGGCTCAGAAGACAGGAAGATGTGGGAAAGTTAGGAACTTCCCCCCAGTTGTTGAATGGCTTTGACCAAAATGCTGATAGTGATATAAAAAATGAAGTCCAGGCTGAGGTGGTATCAGATGGAGATGAGAAGTTTGCTGGGAACTGGAGTAAAGGTCACTCTTGTGCTTTAGCAAAGAAAGTAGCAGCATTTTGCCCCTTCCCTAAAAATCTGTGGAATTTTGAACTTGAAAGAGATAATTTAGAGTATTTGGCAGAAAAAAAAATTCTAATCAGAAAAGCATTCAAAAGGAAGCAAAGCATAAATGTTTGGAAAATTTATAGCCTGATGATATAGTAGAAATAAAAACCCATTTTCTGGGGAGAAATTCAAGCCATTTGCAGAAGTTTGCATAAGTAATGAGAAATCAAAAGTTAATCACCAAGACAATGAAAATAATGTCTCCAGGGCGTGGCAGAGGTCTTTATGGCAGCCCTCCCCATCACAGACCAAGAGGTCCAGAAGAAAAAAATAGTTTTTGGGGCCCAGCTGAGATCCCTCTGCTGTGTGCAGCCTTTGGGACATAGTGTCCTGCATCCCAGATGCTTCAGCTCCAGCAGTGGCTAAAAGTGATCAAGGTCCAGCTTAGGTCATTACTTCAGAGGATGCAAGTCCCAAGCCTTGGCAGCTTCCATGTGGTGTTGAGCCTGTGGGTTAATAGAAGTCAAGAATTGTGGTGTGGGAATGTCCACCCAGATTTCAGAGAATGCATGCAAATGCTTAGATATCTAGGCAGAAGTCTGCTTCAGGGGTAGGGTCCACATAAGAAAGCTCTGCTAGGGCAGTGTAGAAGGAAAATGTGGGGTCAGAGCCCCTACACAGAGTCCCCACTGGGGCACTGCCTAGTGGAGCTGTGAGAAGAGGCCCACCATCCTCCAGACTTCAGAATGGTTGGTTAACCAGCAGCTTGGACCATACCCCTGGAAAAGCTGCAAACACTCAATGCCATCCCGTGAAATCAGCCAGAAGGGTGGTTATACCTGCAAAGCCACAGGGGTGGAGGTGCCCAAGACCATGGGAACCCACCTCTTGCATCAGTGTAACCTGGATGTGAGACCTGGAGTCAAAGGAGGTCATTTTGGAGCTTTAAAATTGGACTACACTGCTGGATTTGAAACTTGCATGGGCCCTCTAACCCTTTTGTTTTGGCCAATTCCTACCATTTGAAATGGCTGTATTTGCCCAATATTTGCACCCCAATTGCATCTAGAAAGTAACTAACTTGCTTTTGATTTTACAGGATCATAGGCAGAAGGGACTTGCTTTGTTTCAGATGAAACTTTAAATTGTGGAGTTTTGAGCTAATGCTGAAATGAGTTAAGACTTTGGGGAACTGTTGCAAAGGCATAATTGGTTTTGAAATCTGAGAACATGAGATTTGAGTGGGGCCAGGGGAGGAATTATATAGTTTGCTCTGTATCCTCACCCAAATTACACCTTGAATTATAACACACATAATCTCCACATGTCAAAGTCAGGATCAGGTGGAGATAATATGAATATGGGGGCAGTTTCCACCATGCTGTTCTCATGAGAATGAGTGAGTCTGATGAGATCTGATAGTTTATAAGCATCTAGTATTTCCCCTGCTTGCACTCACTCCATCTTGCTGCCCTGTGTAGAAGGCGCCCGCTTCTCTTCTGCCTTCCACCATGATTGTAAGTTTCCTGAGGCCTACCAAGCAATGAAGAACTGTGAGTCAATTAAATCTCTTTTATAATTAACTCAGACTCATGTATTCCTTTGTAGCAGCATGCACACGGACTAATACACCTACCAACCAAAAAAGCCCAGGACCAGGTGGATTCACAGCTGAATTGTACCAAATGTACAAAGAAGAGCTGGTTCCATTTCTACTGAAACTATTCCAAACAATTGAAAAGGATGTACTCTTCCTAATTTATTATATGAGGCCAGCATCATCCTAATACCAAAACCTGGCAGAGATACAACAATAACAGAAAACTTCAGGCAAGTATCCTTGATGAGCATTGATGCCAAAATCCTCAATAAAATACTGGCAAACTGAATCCGGCAGTACATCAAAAAGCTTATCCACCATGATCAAGTTGACTTCATCCCTTGGTTTCAAGGTTGGTTCAACATATGCAAAGTAATAAATGTGATTCATAACATAAACAGAACTAAAGACGAAAACCACATGGTTATCTCAATAAGCAGAAAAGGCTTGTGATAAAATTGAACATTCTTCATTTAAAAAATTGTCAATAAACAAGGTACCAAAGGAACAAATATCAAAACAGTAAGAGCCATCTATGACAAACCCACAGCCAATATCATACTGAATGAGCAAAATCTAGAAGCATTCCTTTTGAAAACCAGCACAAGACAAGGAAGCCACCTCTGACTACTCATATTCAACAGAGTATTGGTAGTTATGGACAGAGAAATCAGGCAAAAGAAATATATAAAGTCAGCACAAAATCTTCTTAAGCTGACAAGCAACTTCAGCAAATCTCTGGATACAAAATCAATATGCAAAAATTGCTAGCATTCTTACATACCAACAACACATAATCAGAGAGGCAAATCATGAATTAGCTCTCATTGTAATTTGCTACTGAAAGAATAAAATTCTTAGGAATACATCTAACAAGGAGAGTGAAGAACCTCTTCAAGGAGAACTATAAACCACTGCTCAAGGATACTTTTTCAGGTGTGATATTTGACTTGAGTTTAGAAATATCAGTAATGTCTTAGTCCATTGGTGCTATTAGAACAAAATACCTGAGGCTGGGCAGTTTATAAACAGCAGCAATTTATTACTCACAGTTCTAGTGACTAGGAACGCCAAGGTCTGTGCCAGCAGATTTGGTGTCTGGTGAGTGCTGCTCTCTGTTCCAAGATGATGTCTTGTAGCATCCTCAAATGGCTGAAGGCAGAAAGGTAAAAAGGACATAGCTAGTTTTTTCCAGGCTATTTTGTTGTTGTTGTTGTTTTTGAGACAGAGTCTCACTCTGTCACCCAGGTAGGAGCGCAGTGGTGCAATCTTGGCTCACTGCAACCTCTGCAACCTCTTTAACCTCTGCCTCCTGGATTCAGGTGATTCTCCTGCCTCAGCCTCCCAAGTAGCTGGAACTACAGGCGTGTATCACCACACCTAGCTAATTTTTGTATTTTTAGTACAGACAGTCTTTCACCATGTTGGCTAGGCTGGCCTCAAACTCCTGACCTCAAGTGATCCACCTACTTTGGTCTCCCAAAGTGCTGGGATTACAGGTGTGACCACCATGCTCACCCCCAACCCCCCAGGCCTTTTATAAGAGCACTAATTCACTCGTGAAAGTGGAGCCCTCATGACCCAATCACCTTCTGAAGGCCACATTTCTTAATGCTGTTGCATTGGGAAATAACATTCAACATGAACTTCGAAAGGCATACAGATGTCAAAACTATAGCAGGTAGGATTTCAATAATTGATTAAGAGTCTACCATGTTGAATGTTTTTATCCTTGGAATGGAGAGGTGTACTTTTAAAGGCAAGTGATATGATAAATAATTGTGCATCTAAATACTCAATTCAAACTTCTCCCAATATTTTCTGTCATTATGAAAGCTTCCTTAATTCTCTTGGGCCGAGTCAAAACCATTTTACTTAGTGCTATTTCTATAAGCTAAAACCAGCCAAAACTATAGATAGAGATACTGTCAATTCATTGGTTAACACGAAAGGTAACTGATAACTTACAAGGGTTTGAAGAAGATCAAGTGAGGGAATATATATAAGAAAGGGTTTGGCACCACTGACTCTGCTTACTGCACTTAATGAATTTCAAAGTTTATGTTTTACTTTATTTTTGTCCCTCTCAATGGATATAAATTCCTTGAGGAATGATGTTTTTCTTGTTATCCCAGCATGAAGTGCAATATCTAATGTGATGTATGTGCTTAATAAGTATTTTTGGTTGAAAAATATAAATAAAAGAAGATATGGAACTAGAATCTCTATATAGATATTTTGTGGTATTAATGTTGTATATCATATTTGACTCATTTCCTATTTGTGATCATAAAAGGAATTATAAAGCCTAAGTCTAATTAAAAATAATCCAAGCATCTTGTCTTTACTTAATACCACTCTCCCTTTATATCAAATGATCCTTATTAGAAGCAAAATATAAAGTCTAAATTAAGGTATTTCCCCAAACCTGAAGAAGTAAATATTAGGGATGGTAAAATCCTTTGGTATATTCCAGTAAAATTTCAATATTTTATAACTGGGGAAACTGAAGATCAGAGAGGGAGAGGATTTACCAATCATGACATCTTAATAACGGAGCCAGGGATAAGCCATCTAATTCAAGTTCAACTCTCATTTCAGAACACCATGTTGAATTTTCGAGCATTCATCAAAATAAGCCATAATCTTTAATGTGCTATGACTAGTTTCCCTCACAGGCTATATATTGAACAATGCTGTTTAGAAAATCATTTTCAGTGAGTATCCCAACCAGGATCTTTAGGGACATTCCTATGTTGCAATACCATTTCTTTGTCTCATTGATTCAGTTGATTTGTTGTTCCAATCAGTGTCAATTATTATTAGGAGTATTCCATGTCAGTAAATAGCTTTCTCTATGTACTGGTATGTTAGGAACTGCCATTACACAATGATCTCATATAACAATTTTATTAATCAGAAATATTAGAGTGGCAAATACTAGTCAAAGGTTAGAGTGACAAATACTAGTGTGGCAGCTATTTATTGCCAAAACTACCCTCCAGTAGTTATAAAGGCATCTGAATTGACTGAGAAATATTGCTGAAATGGGGAAATATTTTTTCCTTGAAAACCAAAGCCAAAGTAGATAATTAAAAAAATGACAAGTCAAAAAACAATAAATATAAATACATAGCTACCTGAACAAGAATAATCTAAACAGTATCACCATCATCATCATCTATTAAAACTTTACCATGTATTATACACTGTTCTAGATACTTTTTAAATATGGTCTAATTTATTCTTCACAATAGTATTACACTATATTTTTATATTTATTTTTCAAACAAGGAAACCAAAGCATTTACAAGTTTAGTAAATGCCCCCAATTTCATACAGTTAATAAATAGTAGAGCTGTTATTTTAACCCAGGCCATTTGATGCTTGAACTACATATTATGTTATATTGGGATAAAATACAAGTGAGACAGATCCAGTTGAGAGAAATCCTTGAATGCCAGATTGAATTAAATTTTGAAATAAAAAAATAAAGAAGCTTCTGTATGTTTTTGCCTAGGGTAGTGGATACTTAAATGAAAAAAACAATAGATACATATAATTAATGTGACAAAAAAAAGCCACGTAGAATGAGCAGAGCCATGAAGTAGAAAAAAAACTAACGTGAAGAGGGCTGAGGCTAGAGAAGTGACAAGAGCATCAGACAGGAGACTACATGTTCCAACACACATACTATAAATAACTGACATAACTTAATGTGCTATGATTAATGGAGTGTGGGAAGGAGAAAGTTGAGAGAAAAGCCAAAGATAACTCAAAAGTTCAATACTCAGAATAAGAATGGCAAGCTGTAGAAAGGAGCATCTTGAATGAAGAGAAAAAATGAGAAATAAGGTGTTTTTGTGTGTGTGTGTGTGTGTGAGCTGTTCTATTAACTGAGAACCATGACTCACGTGATAGCAGTTTGTGCTACTGAGATCTTGACCTGTCAAAGTCTGCTGCCATGATTTGGAGCCTTACCATTTCTTAGTAAATATCAAAATCAACTCTTTTCATGAGGCAGTGAAAGACTGTGTTTATACACTACCAATATGGTTGGGTTCTACGTCCCCATCAAAATCTCATGTTGAATTGTAATTTTTGGTTTTGAAAGGGGATCCTCACGGGAGGTGACTAAAACTCAGAGGTGGTTCCTAATTATTTAACATCATCACCCTAATGCTGTCTCATAATAAAGTTCTCAAGAAATATGTTTGTTAGAAACTGTGTAGCATCTCTCCCTTTTTATCTTCCTTGTATTCTGGCCATATAAGATGTGTCTTCTTCCTCTTCACCTTCTACCATGATTGCAAGTTTCCTGAGGCCACCCCAGCCATGCTTCCTGTACAGCATATGGAACCCTGAGCCCATTAAACGTCTTTTATTTCTAAATTACCCAGTCTCAGGTAGTTCTTTATAGAAATGTGAGAACAGACTAATATATAAAATTGGTACTGGGAGTGAAACACTACTACAAAGATAACCTGCAAGTGTGGAAGTTACTTTGGAACTGGGTGACAGGCAGAGGTTGGAACTGTTTGGAAGACTCAGAAGAAGACAGGAAGATGAGAAAAAGTTTGGAACTTCCTAGAGACTTGGAGGGCTCAGAAGACAGAAAGATGTGAGAAAATTTGAAACTTCCTAGGGACTGGTTGAATGGCTTTAACCAAAATGCTGGCAGTAATATGAAAAATGATGTCCAGTCTGAGATGGCCGCAAATGGAGATGAGAAACTTATTGGGAACTGCAGTTAAGGTCCCTCTTGCTATGCTTTAGCAAACAGACTGGCAGCATTGTGCTCCTGCTTTAGAGTTCTGTGGAATCTTGAACTTAAGAGAGATGATTTAGGGTATCTGGCAGAAGAAATTTATAGGCAGCAAAGCATTCAAGATGTGTGACCTGGCTTCTTCTAACAGCTTTTGCTCATATATGTGTTCAGAGAGAATATCTGAAAATGTAACTTATACTTAAAAGGGAGGCAGAGGATACAATTTTTAAAAATTTACAGCCTGACCATGTGGTAGAAAAGAAAAACCCATTTTCTTAGAGGAATTCAAGAAGCCTGCAGAAATTTGCATAAGAAAAGAGTAGACAAATGTTAATAGCCAAGACAATGGGGAAAATGCCTCCAAGATTATTTCAGAAACCTTCATGGCATCCCCTCTCATCACATAACTGGAGACCTAGGAGGAAAAAAATGATTTAATGGGCCAGGCCTCAGACCCTGCTGCTCTGTGCAGCCTTGGTACATAACGCCCTGTGTACCAGCCACTCCACCTGCAGCTGTGGCTAAAAGGGGCCAAGGTTCAGCTTGGGCCATTGCTTCAGATTGTGAAAACTCCAAGACTTGGTGGCTTCTACATGGTGTTGGGCCTGCTGGTGTGCAGAAGGCAAGAGATGAGGCTTGGGAGCCTCTACTTAACATTTCAGAAGATATATGGAAACATCTGAATGTCTAGGCAGAAGTCTGTTGCAGGGGCAGAGCCTTCATGAAGAACTTCTACTAGGGCAGTATGGAGGGAAAATGTGGGTTCACAGCCCTCACACCAAGTCACCACTGGGGCATGGCCTAGTGCAGTTGTGAGCAGAAGCCCACTATCCTCCAGTCTCTTGAAAGGTAGATACACTGA
This sequence comes from Saimiri boliviensis, assembly GCF_048565385.1. NCBI lineage: Eukaryota > Metazoa > Chordata > Mammalia > Primates > Cebidae > Saimiri > Saimiri boliviensis. The sequence goes on from NC_133470.1 coordinate 93,710,634, forward strand.
CAACTTGTACCCTGTGCCTGCAAAAGCCATAGACACTCAACACCAGCCTGTGTAAACAGCCACTGGAGCTGTATCTTGCAGAGCCATAGGGGTAGAACTTCCCAAAGCCTTGGGATCCCACCCCTTGTATCAGTGTGGTCTGGATGTGAGACATGGAGTCAAACACAATTATTTTGGAGCTTTAAGATTTAATGACTGCCTGCTGAGTTTTGGACTTGCATGGGACCTGTAGCTCCTTTGTTTTGGCTGAGTTATTCCTCATGGAATGGGTATATTTATCCAATGCCTGTACCTCCATTGTATCTTTAAGCTAACTAACTTGCTTTTGATTTTATAGGCTCATAGGCAGAAGGGACTTGCCTTGTCTCAAATGAGACTTTGGACTTGGACTTTTGAGTTAATGCTGGAATGAGTTAAGGTGTTTGGGGATTGTTGGGAAGGCCTGATTGTGTTTTAAAATGTGAGAAGTACATGAGATTTGGGAGGGTCAGGACCAGAATGATGTGGTTTGTCTCTGCCCCCTCCCAAATCTCATGTGAAATGGCAATCCCCAATTTTGGAGGAGGGGCCTGGTGGGAGGTGATTGTATTGTGAGGGTGGTTCCTAATGGTTTACTATCATCTCTCTAGTGCTGTCTCATGATAAAGTTCTCATTAAAGCTGATTGTTTAAAAGTGTGTAGCACCACCCTTCCCCACTTTCTCTTCTTCCTGTTCCAGCCATGTAAAATATACCTCTTTTCTTTTCACCTTCAACTATGATTTTGAGTTTCCTGAGTCCTCCCCAGACATGCTTCTTGTTGAGCCTGTCGAACTGTGAGTCAATTAAATCTCTTTTCTTTATAAATTACCCACTCCCAGGTAGTTCTTCATAGCAATGAAACAACAGACTAATACAATTACACTAGGGCATATTTCCCTGAGCCAACTGGCTAAACCAGGTTTCCACAACTACATACCACCATAAGGGTGAGTCAAGAAGGGTGTCAGTAAATTGTCCTTCATCCCCATACTACCTCCTTATCAAAATAGTGGGCTTTTCAATTTAAAAGGATTTCTACTACTCAATACATTTTTGACTATTTCTGCTTTATACTCATGTGAATGGGGCCAACTCTCTGAACACCAAATATACATAGAGGCCTATACACAGTTAAGAAAAGATCAGACATGATGTTGCCAAAAAAAAAGTCAAAGGTCAAACGTCCAGAGAGAGAGAGAGAGAGAGAGAGAGAGAGAGAGAGAGAATAATGTAAACAAGCAACAAGAAGTTATGACCAGAAATGTAGTAATGAATATGTCTGATATAGGGAGGCATGGGGTTACTGAAGGAGGCCAAATTATTATATATTTAACAGACATTTGAAGCAGAGTGACTCCATCTTGAAAAAGAGCTTGGTAAAATCAGGCTAAGACCTTCTGAGCTGCATTCCCAGGAGGTTAGTTATCTTTAGTCACAAGATGTTTATGGTTAAAGGAACAGATTAATAACATTTACTAAACAGTCCCAGGACTTAATAGACCAGAAAATGTCCTGATGTCTTGATATCTTAAGGACAAAAGCATTCTTTGTTCAAGAAGAAGTTTTGCTTTAACGATAATATAGTGCAGTGCGGTGGCACATCCCTGTAATCCCAGCATTTTGGGAGCCTAAGGCGGGCAGATCTCCTTATCCCAAGAGTGTGAGACCAGGCTGAGAAACATGGCAAAACTCCATTTCTATTTTAAAAAATATATAAAAATTAGCTGGGCATGCTGCTGCACACCTCTAGTCCCAGCTACTTGGGAGGTTGAAGTGAGATCACCTGAGCCTGGGGAGCTTGGGGCTGCAGGAACACTGATAGCACTTTTACATTCCAGCCTGGGCAACAGAGGAGGCCTTGTCCCCCCAAAATATCTGATAATATAGATAATTGTGGAAGTCAGTGGTTACACAAAGATGAACAATAGTTTGTTACAATCTCTTGAAGGAGAGCGCAACTGCCTCACGGTTATTTTTTTGTTTAATCTCATATATAAACAAATAGTCCACCTATGGTAGATGCATTTACCCTCATGCTTTTAGAAACACCCTACCCCGTCAATCAAGTAGCCATTCTTTTAATAAACTTGCTTTCACTTTACTTTGTGTGCTCACTACAAATTCTTCCTTGTGTGAGATCCAAGAACCCTCTCACTGGATCACGATTCTTTTCTGGTAACATACGTATGATAGAAAAATTATGAACTAAGAAGAAAGTAGAATCAAAAGTAAGCCACAGACAGTTGAAAGCCAAAGCTTGGTTATGAATGTCAGTGCTCTGGATGATTACTTTTGTATTGTGATGCCTGCAAGGTGAAATGACTTGGATTTAATGACCTTGGAATCATGCAGAAATTCACAGGATAGCATGATTTTTCCAGATGGTCTCAGTTACACACATGAGAATACACACCTAGAAGATTCAATTAAGCTTATTTGTAGCATAGTATTTTTTTCCAGGCTCTCATGTTTATTTAAAAATTCTAAGTAATTTTATCTCAGGTGTTAATTGGAAAAAAATTAAATGATTACATATATATATATATATATATATATATATATATATATATATAGAAGTTAAAGATCCCATGAAGGTAAACACTGACTAAAATGTTCAGCAAGAGTAGATATGACTTAGGCCCAAGCAGTTAGAGAATTCCCTACAGCAAAGTGCAATGTTATACACTTTCATGGCAGAACACAAAGCATACAGAACATATTCTGTATTACCAGTGCCAAGTTCAGTGCCAGGAATACAGTAGGAACTCTCTAAGTATTTGTTGAATAAATAAGAGAAACACATTTCTCAATGAAATGTAACATTCATTGCAGTCAAAGAAAAGTCTGACATCTATTTGATTCTTCTTCTGTGCATTCCACAGGTATAAACAAAACACTTGCTCTGTGATAGGAAAAATACTACATACATGATCATCATGCCTTCTCCCTGTGGAACATATATTCTACTGCAAGATAGAGAAAAATAAATAAGTAGACAAAATGAAATAAATTTTCGTAAGTACTGGAAGGAACTAAATAGCTTTTTTTTTAATAGAGAATAATAGGCAGAGAAATAATATTTCTCTCTGACAAAGTGATATTTACTCTGAAACCTGAAAGATGTAAATGAACCAGCCATATGAGGAGCAGTGAGCACAAAAGCCCAGAGTAGAAAGAGCATGATACGACCAATTATCGGAAAGAGGTTCTTTTGCAAGTTGCTTGTTTTCTCTATTTTCAACCTTGCATTCTTGTTATTCTAAAATTTTACTCACATGTACCTAGGTATTCTTTGCAAACGTTTGTGTATTGGTATGAATATTAAAACACTTAACTAATAGTCTTTTTAACACAATTTTTTCAGCTCTGAATTTTTTTTTCTCCTTCCTATTCTTTCAATTGTGTATTTTAAAAATTCTGCTTTCACATACTTAAGAACTTCTTTGTGTGTCTTTTCTGTCTATTAATTCTTTTCTTATATTTTAAAGCCTTGTTTTTTCACATTGAGTTCAGAGTAATATTAATCTAGGAGAATGACATCAGCAGGATGGCAGAATAGAAGTTTCCAGCCCTTAAACCCCTAAGAAAAACACAAATTTAAACAACTACTGAAAGACTAGAATACCTATATATGAGCCTGGGAGTCTAGCTGAGATGTTCTAGCATCAGTGGAGCAAAAGGTTCAAGAGGATGGAAAGTAAAACAGTTTCATTTTACTGTATAAATCCTCCTCCAAAAGAGCATAGCTCAGAGCCAAGAAAGAGCCCTTTAGCCCGTAATTTTTACCGTGGAGAAAAGTGAGAGATAAATGAGCACCTGGCTCCCCTAGCCTTGCAAGATACTGCCCAAGAAACTCACTTCTGTCTCATTCTACCCACAAGAGTGAGGAAGTCAGCAAAATTGAATCATTTGGGAGCAGTCAGGAATAGAGAAAGGGGAGGGGGCTCACAGCATCCTGTGTCCACATCTCAATAAACAAGTGCAGATTCTACTGGCCAGCACACAAAGTTTACCAAGAGTCCCATTAACAAGCCTTATGGAATGTCTCACCTGCAGATCTCTCAACTACCTGACATATACTTCAACCTCTCTCTCCAGTGCTAGCATTCCACAGTGCCCCACAGATAGTGTGTGTGCTCCCCTGCAGAAATTAGCTATGCTCCTCTGTGGAAGGCATGTGTAAATGGATTAAATTATTGAATCCACGGACAAAGAGGGGCTAAATACATGAAAAAAGAAGACTCAACTATATGTTACCTAAAGGAAACATATTTTACTTTTCAGGACACACAGAGACTGAAAATGAAGAGAGGGAAAAAGATATTTCATGCAAATAGCAGAGGTAGCTATGCTTATGTCAGATAAAATAGACTTTAAGTGTAAAATGAGACACAGAAAGTCATTCTATAATGATGAAGATTTATTCCCCAAGATGGTCTAACAGTTATAAATGTACATATGCCAAACATTGGGACATCTAAATTTGTACAGTAAATATTAATGGAGTTGAAGAGAGACATAGATTACAATAGAATAATAGTAAGAGACTTGAACACCTCACTTTCTCCAACAGACAGATCATGCAGACAGAAAATCAGTGAGAAAACAATGGACTTAAATAACACTTTAGCGGAATGCTGGGAAGACGGCCGCCTAAGAACAGCTCAGGACTTCAGCTCCCAGTGCAAGTGCAGAGGGTGAGTGGACGCCACATTTCCAGATGAATTTTTATTGCCCACAGACCAGGAGATACCCAGGCAGAGGGGTCACCAGTGCCACAGTCCCGGCCGGGGTGGCTGTTTTCGCTCCCATGGGGCTGATTTGGCCCACGCAGCTGCTGTGACCATGCCCTGTTGCAGCAGTTCTCCGTACAAAAGCCACTGGTCTAGGAGCCCTCTTAGCTGGCGATCAAACCCTGAGATGGCAGAGTTGCCCATTCATCTGAAATAGCAAGCCAGGCCAGGAGATTCTTAGGCAAAAAATCCGCAAGGAGCCGGCGCTGCTGTTTGAGCCAACTCAGTGAGTCGCAGCGCGGGAGATCCCGGTGCCTTTTCAACAAGCGACTGGTACGCGGGGTCTTTCAACTTAAAAGAAAGAATCTGAGTCAGGGAGCCAGGTGATCAGGCTCGGTTGGTCCCACCCGCCCACCCCCAACAACAACTAAAACAAAAACAGTAATTGGAAACCCTCTGGGTTGAGTGTTTCAAAGCAAGGACAGCTGAACCTGGGACAGTCCAGCTCAGTGGGGGAGGGGCGTCCGCCATTACTGAGACTCTCCACCACTATGGAGGCAGGCCGCCATCACCGAGGCAACTCGCCGTTGTCGAGGCAACCTACCACAACAGAGAGAGTCCGCCATAACAGAGGCGGGGCCACCATTGCTGAGACAGTTCTAACTACGCCTATATTAACAGGACTGCAGGGAAGAGCACAGGGTAGCTGGGTGGAGCCCACAGCAGCTCAGCAAAGCCTCTGCTGGCAGACAGTGGCTAGGCGGGCTGATAGCTGGGTGGGGCAGACCTGAAAGAAAAAACAAAAAAGGCAGTAGCGCAACAGAACCTCATAAAGCTCCAACTCCCTGGGAACCTGGGAACAAAAAGTGCTTTATAAGTTCAGCTGCAGCAGACCTACACGTACCTGCCCAGCAGCTCTGAATGAACAATGGAGCTCACAGCTCAGGACTTAAGCCCCAATAAAGATAGACTGTCTCCTCAAATAGCTCCCTGACCCCCATAGATCCAAAGACTCACCTCATAAAGGGAGAACGAACTGACAGGTGGTGAGCATCCTTCTGGGACAAAGATAGAGGAAGAGGAAACTGGTAGCAACCCTTACTGTTCTGCAGCTGCTGCAGGTGATCCCCAGGCAAGCAGGGCCTGGAGAGGACCTCAGCAGTCCTACAGCAGAGGGGCCAGACTGTTAGAAGGAAAGCTTAAAAAATTATAAAAATAAAAAAGAAGTAACTTCAGCATCTACGAACTAGAAGCTCACTCAGACACCCAATCTGAAAGACAGTAACTAAAAGACAACAGGTGGATAAACCCACAAAAATGTGAAGAAACCAGCGCAAAAAGGATGAAAACTCCAAAAACCAGAACACCTCTCCTCTTAAAAGGGATCACAACTCCTCACCAGCAAGGAAACCAGACCGGATGGAGCAGGAGGGTGATAAAATGACAGAATCAGACTTCAGAAGGTGGGTAGTAAGAAACTACAGTGAGTTACAAGAACACGTTCTAAACCAACGCAAAGAAACTAGGAACATTGAAAAAAGATCGGACGAAATGCTAACGAGAATGGACAGCATAGTGAAGAATATAAGTGAATTGATAGAGCTGAAAAACACAACACGAGAACTTCGTGAAGCATGCACAAGCTTCAAGAGCCGAATTGACCAAGCAGAAGAAAGGATATCAGAGTCGAAGATCAACTCAATGAAATAAAAAGAGAAGGCAAGAAAAGAGAAAAAAGTGCAAAAAGGAATGAACAAAATCTTCAAGAAACGTGGGACTATGTGAAAAGACCTAATCTACGTTTGATAGGTGTACATGATGTGATGAAGAAAATGAATCCAAGCTGTAAAATACTCTTCAGGATATTATCCAGGAAAACTTCCCCAACCTAGCAAGGCAGGCCAATATTCAAATACAGGAAATACAGAGAACACCACAAAGATATTCCTCAAGAAAAGCAACCCCAAGGGACATAACTGTCAGATTCACCAGGGTTGAAATGAAAGAGAAAATGCTAAGGGCAGCCAGAGAGAAAGGACGGGTTACCCACAAAGGGAAGCCGATTAGACTCACAGCAGATCTCTCAGCAGAAACCCTACAAGCCAGAAGAGACTGGGGGCCAATATTCAACATTCTTAAAGAAAAGAATTTCCAACCCAGAATCTCCTATCCAGCCAAACTAAGCTTCATAAGTGAAGTAAAAATACAATCCTTTGCGAACAAGCAAGTACTCAGAGATTTCATCACCACCAAAACTCCTCTACAAGAACTCCTGAAAGAGGCTCTACACATATAAAGGAACAACCAGTACCAGCCACTCCAAAAACACACCAAATGGTAAAAGAGCATCAACACAATCAAGAAGCCGCATCAACTAACCAACAAAACAGCCAGGTAGCATCAAAATGACAGTATCAAATCCACACATAACAATACTATCCCTAAATGTCAATGGACTAAATGCCCCAATCAAAAGACACAGACTGGCAAATTGGATAAAAAGCCAAAACCCATCAGTGTGCTGTATCCAGGAAACCCATCTTACATGCAAGGATACACAAAGGCTCAAAATAAAGGGATGGAGGAAGATCTACCAAGCAAATGGAGAGCAAAAAAAGGCAGGAGTTGCAATTCTCATCTCTGATAAAATAGACTTTAAAGCAACAAAGATCAAAAGAGACAAAGAAGGACATTACATAATGGTAAAAGGATCACTGCAACAAGAAGAGCTAACGATCCTAAATATATACGCACCCAATACAGGAGCACCCAGATACATAATGCAAGTTCTTAATGACTTACAAAGAGACTTAGACTCCCACACAATAATAGTGGGAGACTTTAACACCCCATTGTCAATATTAGACAGATCAACCAGACAGAAAATCAACAAGGATATCCAGGACCTGAACTCAGACCTGGAACAAGCAAACCTAATAGACATTTACAGAACTCTCCACCCCAAGTCCACAGAATATACATTCTTCTAAGCACCACATCACACCTACTCTAAAATTGACCACATAATCGGCAATAAATCACTCCTCAGCAAATGCAAAACAACGGAAATCATAACAAACAGTCTCAGACCACAGTGCAATCGAGTTAGAACTCAGAATGCAGAAACTAACTCAGAAACACACAGCTTCATGGAAACTGAACAACTTGATCTTGAATGTTGACTGGATAAACAATGAAATGATGGCAGAAATAAAGACGTTCTTCGAAACCAACGAGAAAGAGGACTCAACATACCAGAATATCTGGGACACATTTAAAGCAGTCTGTAGAGGAAAATATATAGCAATGAGTGCCCACATGAGAAGAAAGGAGCGATCTAAAATTGACACCCTATCACCAAAAGTGAAAGAGCTAGAGGAGCAAGATCAAAAAAACTCAAAACCTAGCAGAAGACAGGAAATAACTAAGATCAGAGCAGAACTGAAGGAAACAGAGACACAAAATCTCTTCAAAAAATCAATAAATCCAGGAGCTGGTTTTTCGAAAAGATCAACAAAATAGACAGACCACTAGCCAGATTAATTAAAAAGAAAAGAGAGAATAACCAAATTGATGCAATAAAAAACGATAAAGGGGATATCACCACAGATTCCACAGAAATCCAAACCATCATCAGAGATTATTACTCCATGCACATAAACTAGTAAACCTGGAAGAAATGGATAAATTCCTGGACACCTGCATCCTCCCAAGCCTAAACCCGGAAGAAGCCGAAACCCTGAATAGACCAGTAACAAGGTCTGAAGTCGGGGCAGCAATAAAGAGCCTACCACCCAAAAAAAGCCCAGGTCCAGATGGGTTCACAGCCGAATTCTACCAGACATACAAAGAGGAGCTGATACCATTCCTTCTGAAACTATTCCAGACAATCCAAAAAGTGGGAATCCTTCCCAAATCATTTTATGAGACAAACATCATCCTGATACCAAAACCCGGCAGAGACTCAACAAGAAAAGAAAACTTCAGGCCAATATCCATGATTAACATAGATGCAAAAATCTTCAATAAAATACTGGCAAACCGATTGCAACAGCATATCAAAAAGCTCATCCACCATGATCAAGTAAGATTCATCCTGGGGATGCAAGGCTAGTTCAACATACGCAAGTCCATAAACGTAATTCAACACATAAACAGAACGATAGACAAAAACCACATGATTATCTCAATTGATGCAGAGAAGGCCTTTGACAAAATTCAACAGCCCTTTATGCTAAAAACCGTCAATAAACTAGGTATTGACAGAATGTATCTCAAAATAATAAAAGCTATTTATGACAAATCAACAGCCAATATCATACTGAATGGGCAAAAACTGGAAGCATTCCCTTTGAAATCTGGCACTAGACAAGGATGCCCTCTCTCACCACTCCTTTTCAATATAGTACTGGAAGTTATAGTCAGAGCAATCAGGCAAGAAAAAGAAATAAAGGATATTCAAATAGGAAAGGAGGAAATCAAATTGTCTCTATTTGCAGATGACATGATTATATATCTAGAAGACCCTATCATCTCAGCCCCAAATCTCCTGAAACTGATAAACAACTTCAGCAAAGTCTCAGGATACAAAATCAACCTGCAAAAATCACAAGCATTCCTATACACCACTAACAGACTTAAAGAGAGCCAAATCAAGAATGAACTGCCATTCACAATTGCTGCAAAGAGAATAAAATACCTAGGAATACAACTAACAGGGAACATAAAGGACCTCTTCAAGGAGAACTACAAGCCATTGCTCTACAAAATAAGAGAAGACACAAACAGATGGAAAAACATTCCATGTTCATGGTTAGGAAGAATCAACATCGTGAATATGGCCATACTGCCCAAAGTAATTTAGAAATTCAACACTATTCCCATCAAGCTACGAATGACCTTCTTCACAGAACTGGAAAAAAAAAAAAACCACCTTAAACTTTATATGGAACCAAAAGAGAGCCCACATAGCCAAGTCAATTCTAAGCAGAAAGAACAAAGCAGGAGGCATCACACTACTGGACTTCAAACTATACTACAAGTCTACAGTAATCAAAACAGCATGGTACTGGTACCAAAACAGAGATATAGACCAATGGAACAGAACAGAGGCCTCAGAGGAAATACAACATACCCACAACCATCTGATCTTCAACAAACCTGACAAAAACAAGCAATGGGGAAAGGATTCCCTGTTCAATAAATGGTGTTGGGAAAACTGGCTAGCCATGTGCAGAAAGCAGAAACAGGACCCCTTCCTGACACCTTACACCAAAATTAACTCCAGATGGATTAAAGACTTAAACATCAGACCTAACACCATAAAAACCGTAGAAGAAAATCTAGGCAAAACCATTCAGGACATAGGTGTAGGCAAGGACTTCATGACCAAAACGCCAAAAGCAATGACAACAAAAGCCAAAATAGACAAATGGGACCTAATCACACTCCGCAGTTTCTGCACGGCAAAAGAAACAGTCAGTAGAGTGAATCGGCAACCAACAGAATGGGAAAAAATTTTTACAGTCTACCCATCTGACAAGGGGCTGATATCCAGAATTTACAAAGAACTAAAACAGATCTACAAGAAAAAAAACAAACAAGCCCATTCAATAATGGGCGAAGGATATGAACAGATACTTTACAAAAGAAGACATACAGGAGGCCAACAAACATATGAAAAAATGCTCATCATCATTGGTCATTAGAGAAATGCAAATCAAAACCACATTGAGATACCATCTCACACCAGTTAGAATGACAATCATTAAAAAATGTGGAAACAACAGATGCTGGAGAGGATGTGGAGAATTAGGAACACTTTTACATTGTTGGTGGGAATGTAAATTAATTCAACCACTGTGGAAGACGTGTGGCGATTCCTCAATGACCTAAAAATAGAAATCCCATTTGACCTAACAATCCCATTATTGCGTATATATCCAAAGGATTATAAATCATTCTACTATAAGGACACATGCACACGAATGTTCATTGCAGCACTGTTTACAATAGCAAAGACCTGGAACCAACCCAAATGCCCAACGATGATAGACTGGATAGGGAAAATGTGGTACATATACACCATGGAATATTACACAGCCATCAAAAACGATGAGTTCACATCCTTTGTAGGGACATCGATGAACCTGGAAACCATCATTCTCAGCAAACTGACACAAGAGCAGAAAATCAAACATCGCATGTTCTCACTCATAGGCGGGTGTTGAACAATGAGAACGCACGGATACAGGGAGGGGAGCACTACACACTGGGGTCCGTTGGGGGGATATGGGGGAGGGACGGGGCGTGGGGAGGTGGGAAGAGATAGCATGGGGAGCAATGACAGATACAGGCCAGGGGATGGAAGGCAGAAAACCACACTGCCATGTGTGTACCTATGCAACAATCTTGCATGTTCTTCCCATGTACCCCAAAACCTAAAATGCAATGAAAAAAATAAATAAATAAATAAATAAATAAAACCTGGGGCAGGAAAAAAAAAAAAGAAAAAACAAAAAACACTTTAGACAAAATGAACTTAACAGATAAACGCAGAACATTATATCCAACATGAACAGAATACACATTCTACTCAAGTGCACAAGGAACATTCTTCAGGATTGATCATGTGTCAAGCCCCCAAAAAGGTCTGAATAAACTTAGGACAACTGAAATAATATCGAATATATTTTTCTAGTCACAATGATATAAAATTTGAAATCAACAACAGGAAGAATATTAGAAAAATTATAAAGACATAGAATTAAACAACATGATCCTGAACAACCAATGCGTCATGGGAGGAATTAAGAGGAAAATTAAAAATATCTTAAGACAGATACAAATGTATACCTACAATGTAACAAAATTTATGGCATGCAGCAAACATTATCTAAAGATGGATGTTTATGACAATTAATACCTGCGTCAAAAAAAAAGAAAGATCTCAAAGAACCTAACACTCTGTCTCAAGGTATAGCAAAAGAAGAGCAAACTAAGCCCAAATTCAGTAGAAAGAAGGAAATAATGACCAGAGCTGAAATAAATAACATAGAGACTAGAAAAACAGTCACAAAGATTAATGAAACTAAGATCTGGTTTTTTGAGAAGAGGAACAAAATTAACAGAAATATAGGTAGATTAAGAAAAACGAGAGAATACACTAATAAATTTATAAATGAACAGACATTATGACTGGGAATACCTCAAAAATCTGAGACAGGTCTCAGTTAATTTAGAAAGTTAATTTTGCCAAGGTTGAGGACATACACCCATGACACAGCCTCAGGATGTCCCGACGATGTGTGCCTAAAGTGGTCAGAGCTATTTGGTTTCATACATTTTAGAGAGCCATGAGACATCAATCAACACATGTAAGATGAACATTCATTCAGTCTGGAAAAGACGGGACAACTTGAAGCAAAGATGAAACAACTCTAAGTGAGAAGAGTAGTTCCAAGTCCTAAGTAGATGAGAGACAAATGGTTGCATTTTTTTTTTTTTTTTGAGTTATTAGCTTTTCCAAAGCAGGTAATCAGATATGCATGAATCTCAGTGAACAGAGAGGCAACTTTTAATGGAATGGGAGGTGGTTTTCTCTAAGGAGTTCCCAGATTCACTTTTCCCTTTAGCTTACTGATTTCAGGACCCCGGTAATTATTTTCATTTCACACCTGATACTAAAGAAACAGAAAAAAATGATAAGAGCCTACTGTAAAAATTATACACCGACAAATTGAATATCTTAGAAGAAATGTATAAATTCTTTTTTTTTATGTGTTTGTCTATTTCTTTTTTTTTTTATTGCATTTTAGGTTTTGGGGTACATGTGATGAACATGCAAGATTGTTGCATAGGTACACACTTGGCAGTGTGGTTTGCTGCCTTCCGTCCCCTCACCTGTATCTGTCATTTCTCCCCATGCTATCTCTGATTCGGTTCTGTCATAAGCTTCATGTATACAACACTATTATTTGAATAGGGAAGAATAAAATCTATCGATTTACATATAGCTTGGTTTAATGTGTTTAAACTCAAGAGAAGATAAATTGTTTTATTCATTTATGCTGCATAATATTAAATTATATTTGTAGTCTCCATTTTCTTACCACATAATGATAATTGACAAAAATATTGCTTTTAGCTACTGTTTGTGAGGAACCTATTTGGTGCTGTCTTTGTAAGATCACAAACATTTAGACTATGTTAATATTTACATTAGTAGCTTAGTAAGTTATCACAAAACAAAATATAAGATTTTAAAAATCTATTCCTTTTTCAATTGTAGTTTATATAAATACACTGTAGTCTCCCCTTACATGCATGGAGTAAGTTCCAAGACCCCCAGTAGGTTTCTGAAATGGCAGACAAATTTAACCCTATGCATACTGTACTATGTTTGTTCTATGCATATGTATCTATGATAAAGTTTAATTTTATAAATTAGGCACAGGGAGAGGTTAACAACAATAAGTGATCATAAAATAGAGCAATTATAATAATATCAAAAGCTATGTGAATATGGTCTTTCTATCTCACAGTATCTTACTGCACTGTATTCACCACTTTTCAGACCATAGTTGACCATGGGTAACTGAAACTACAAAAAGCAAAACTGTGGATAAATGACTACTACTCTATTTATTTATCACAAAAGATGTACTGTTACTTGAAACAGTAACATACATCTGTAATATATTTATTCAATTTACAAATAAATTTTAATGATTATTTGACATGGAATTACATAAAATATATACAATTATATGATATATATTTTTACATAATACATAAAAACAGCTTTATAATTCTAAAAGCTCTTTTGATCCAAAAGGTTTTATCAGTATGTCTCTGTGTGTGTGTGTGTGTGTGTGTGTGTGTGTGTGTGTGTGTGCCAGTAACTACATAAAATATTCATATAATAATTACAGTATTATAGGCTGAATGCTTATGTCCCCCTAAAATTTGTACATTGAAGTCTTAATCTCCAGTGTTGTAGTATTTGGAGATGGGTTCTTTGGAATGTAACTAGGTTTAGATGACATGAAATTGGAGTGCTCGTGATAAAATTAGTGCCTTTTTAAGAAGAGGGAAAGACCAGGCATGGTGGCTCAAACCTGTAATCCCAGCACTTTGGGAGGCTGAGGTGGGTGGACCATGAGGTCAAGAGATCGAGACCATCCTGGCCAACACGGTGAAATCCTGTTTCTACTAACCATACAAAAACTAGCTGAGCATGGTGGCATGCACCTATAGTCCCAGCTACTCGGGAGGCTGAGGTAGGAGAATCTCTTGAACCCGGAAGGGAGACGTTGCAGTGAGCCAAGATCATGCCACTGCAGTCCAGCCTGGTGACAGAGGGTGACAGAGTGAGATTCTGTCTCAAAAAAAAAAAAAAAAAAAAAAAAAAAAAAAAAAAAAAAAAAGAGGAGGGAAAGACATGAATGTAGAGCCTGATTCTATGTGCTTTGTTTGCACTTTCCCATTCAATACATATAAACATTTATGAGGTAGATACTACGATTTTTCTTATTTTAGAAAGGAAAAAATGTAAAGAATAAAAAGGTAAAATAAGTGGCTCAATATCAGGTTGAAAAATTAAATTTGAGTCTGCTAAATTTCAGAGTGCAATACCTGTACCATCATCTCATACTTTCAATGCAAGAAAACCGAAGTAGAACCATATTTAAAAATCTAGAATGTAAATAATATTATGCCAAATAGGAATATCAATGATTAGCCCAGCACTTTCTAGAACATTAATATAGGCTTGATGGAACTATTCTTACAGTTATACTGCATTTTGAGACTCTCCCTATCAAATCATTTCTTCCTTCCCTCTCTCTTTCACAAATGTCAGATCAGTATCATCATCTGAAGGTGCTACCCACCATTTCTAGACGTTTCCACTTTTATTTTTTTATTTTTTTATTTATTTATTGTTTTTTTTTTTTTTTTTTTTTTTTTTTTTTTTTTTTGAGACGGAGTTTCGCTCTTGTTACCCAGGCTGGAGTGCAATGGTGCGATCTCGGCTCACCGCAACCTCTGCCTCCTGGGCTCAGGCAATTCTCCTGCCTCAACCTCCTGAGTAGCTGGGATTACAGGCACACGCCACCACGCCCAGCTAATTTTTTGTATCTTTAGTAGAGACGGGGTTTCACCATGTTGACCAGGATGGTCTCGATCTCTCGACCTCGTGATCCACCCACCTCAGCCTCCCAAAGTGCTGGGATTACAGGCTTGAGCCACCGCGCCCGGCTCGACGTTTCCACTTTTTAAAAAATCTTACAAGCTTTTTTCCTTAACAAATCTCAAGCATGTCTAACCTAATCTTTATGTATTTTTCTCAGAGGACATAAGCACATGCTGTAGTAATTCCGCATTAAGTAGTAATGTTCTCCATTACAGCAAACTTTTGGTCATTTGCCAACCAAAGCTTCATATCACCATTATCTGTCTCTGTTCTTCATTCCTTCTTTCTCAAACAAATAGGTTTTTATCTCATTGTAGAGCAGCTGTGTCTCCTCACATTTCCACATATCTACCAAAACACATGTCTTAGTGTGTAAGTTTCTAAGTGGGTTTATCAAATCACTTACCTAATAGAAGAGCTTTTTTGGAAGGAGTCATGACTATACAAGTTGCTAATAAAAATAAAATTGTACCCATTATATTGCATACATAGAATATTTAAGAATAGACATAATATGACAGAAGCTATATTTATAAAATTGCTAATACTTGCAGAGAAACATAAAGGAAGTCCGGAATAAAGGAAAATAAAAACTATATTACTAATTAAGAAGACTTAATTTCAAAAATATTCCAATTTTTTCTCATATTAGGCTACAAAATCTAAATATCACAAGTGTTGTTGCTGTAGCTTTTAATATAGTTTTGTCAAATTGTTGTTGACAACATAATTATAGTGATCATATAGAAAAATGGATAACTGGTAATGACCAGGGAGATTCTAGACAAAGAAGAGCAAGGGAGAATACTTTCCTTAAGAGAAACATCACTCTGTTTTTCAGGATGATTCATTACAGACTTCATTCAAGATAGCTTTCAGTAATGTCCTGCCTCCCTCCAGGCATTTATTCATAGAAGATTGTAGAACAAAACAATTCATATATCTTCTAACTGGTGACTAAGATCTAAAGATGAGGGTAGAGTGTTCAAACAACCTACATTTTATAGAAAGTGAGGTATTCAAGGGGACAGAACACTCTGTTATGAGTTGAATTGTGTCCTCCCCGAATTTATATACTGAAGTTCTAAACATCAGTATCTGAAAATGTGATCTTATTTGGGAATACAGTCTTTGAATATATAATTTGTTAAGATAATTCAGAAAGGTATGATTGATGTCTTTATAAAATGGGAAATTTATACCCAGACTTACACACAGAGAGAAAACCACATAAATATGCAGGCAGCAATTGGGCTGATCCATTTTACATGACAAGTAATATCATAGATGGACAGAAAACCACAGGAAGCTGGGAGGAAGGACTGGAACACAGCCTTCCTCAGAGCCTCTAGAAGGAACCAACTCTGCTGACATCTTGATCTCAGATATCTAGTCTCCAGAGTGTGGGAAAATAAATTTGTGTTGTTTAAGCCACCCAGTCAGTGGTACTCTGTTACAAAATCTCTAGTAAACTAATACATATCCTTTGCAGAGCTTATTAAGAATCAACTAGACAGGCTCTGCAATTCCCAGTGTACATAAATAGAAAACTAGGTAAAACTAGCACCTGATAAAGTGCTAGGCATGCACATTATTGGTTTCACCCCAGACCTACTGAATCTCCCTAACTATCACTGATTGGCATATTGATGAAGAACAGGGGAAAAAATACTAATTAAATACTAGAAATCAAGCATCAGTGGCCTTATGGGAATTTACCATCTTAGAGAATGGAAAGAGGTATTTTCTCACTCAGAAGATAAATGAAGAGACTCTAAGAAATTCGCTCTTAGAGACTGGTGTTATCTTTCACTGAAGAAGATAGGCAACTAATTACCTTGCTAAATTTCTTACTAAATGGTAATCTAAAGATCAGCACCATCATTGTCACCTGATAAAGTGCTAGGCATGCACATTATTGGGTTTCACCCTAGACCTAGTGAATCAGAAACTCTAAAAATAGAGCTCCATTATCTATGTTGGAACAAACTGTCTTGGTGATTCTAATGCACATTAACATTTGTGAAACACCGACTTACACATTGGTTTACTGATTTTCCTCTGTGCCTATTTCAGCAGAAAAAAATGAAAATTTGAGAGAAATATTTAAACAGAGAGGGGACAGCCACAACAAAGCAGGCCCTCTCAGTGTTGGGCATAATAGAGACTCATTGTTTTATCACAATGCAGTAGATGTCATAGAAGAATATGAGTCATCCTGTTGTTACTGTAGCCAGAGGGGCTGGCTATGAAAACAAGGAAACTCTAATGGCAATGTGCTAGAGGGTATGCCCTTGATCATAAGAGATAAGTGGGAGTTAAAAAGGTCTGGCTAGAGTGTGCTCATCATAAATATTAGCTTAAGTCTGAATTTAGAACTCTGGGATATCTTCAATCCCAGAACATGGATTAACTTAACCCCAGGTAATGTTCTGCTGCTGAGCTGACAAGTGAATGCTTAGTGGTTCTCACTATGGAAATTAGTCAGTTAAAGGGTCTGGAAGTTTGGCAGATCCCAACAGATAGTAGGCTGTAGCTATCATCTGTGTATAAGAAAGATATTTTTTATTATGGTAACGTGCATTTAAAGGCTTGGAGATGTTTCATAGTGTAATCACAACTTTGTTACAACTTGCCTTGCTTTTACTAGCATAGCTTTCTCTTTTCTGTTTTTTTTTTTTTTTTTTAATAGGATGTAACATCAATTGAAATTATATTTTTATTTGGAGGCCAGAAAAACATGTTATGATGTGAGCATTCAGAAGGCATACACAGACATGTAATATCTGTCAATTCAGATCCAAAAGTGAAATGCAATATTCAGAAAGTAGTTATTGAATTGTTATAAGTTCATGAGATGAATAAAACTAATCAGCCTGCAAACCAAACTGTAGATAAAGAAGGTGGCTCTAAGATGGCAGGGCTTTGCATTAGCCACTATTCATACCACTATTCATACCAGGCCACCAGCTATATAGAAAAAAAAAATACTTTCATGGGCTTAGAAATGTAAAGGAATAAAGAAATCACCTAAACCATGCCTATATTTAGTTTAAGAGTTTCCTCCACAATTTTGCTATAGATAACAATCAGCCATTGATGGTGGACTTCTGGTGATGAGAAGCTCACTGCTTCCTGAGAAAGACTGTATCATTTTAAACATTGCTGACTGCTCTAGAAGTTTGTCCATATATTGAACTGGATTTTGTTTCTCCATAACTTTCACTGATTGGCATATTGGTGAAGAACTGGGAAGAAAAAATATGAATTAAATTGGATTGAAATTGGCCTTAGGCCAACCCTCTAATGATATACCAATTGGCATTACCCAGATTTAGGACATCAGTCATAATGAATTTTATAATGAAATACATATTTGTTAATGTCTAAAGTGGAACAAAATTAATTACATGAAGGTCTGCAACTAGAAGATTAAATAAAATAGAGAGATAAAATACCTTGGCTGGGCAGGGTGGCTTACACCTGTAATCTTAGCATTTTGGGAGGCTGAGGTTGGTGGATCCCTTGAGCTCAGGAGTTGGAGACCAGCCTGGGCACGATGGCAAAACCTCATCTCTACAAAAATTACAAAAAGTTAGCTGGGTGTGGTGGCACTTGGCTGTGGTCCCTGCTACTTCAGAGGCCAAGGTGAAAGGATCACTTGAGCCTGGGAGGCAGAGGTTGCAGTGAGCCAAGATCTTGCCACTGCATTCCAGCCTGGATGACAGAGCAAGACCCTATACCAAAAAAATAAAAATAAAATACCTTTGAAATAGTAAAGTGCTAGATAAGTTGTAATGAATTATTGTCAAGGCACTGGCACTGCCTGCCCTTAACATCAAAATTTTACCATGTAAAAGGAAAAGGATGATGTTGCTATATAAGTGAAGAATGGAATGTCCTGAGCCCCATATTTCTCTGCAGATATTCATGTTTCATTGTTTTTTTTTTTTTTTTTTTTTTTTTTTTTTTTTTTTTTTTTTGTTGTTGTTGTTGTTGTTGTTGTTGTTGTTTTTTTTGACAGAGTTTCGCTCTTGTTACCCAGGCTGGAGTGCAATGCGTGATCTCGGCTCACCGCAAACTCTGCCTCCTGGGTTCAGGCAATTCTCCTGCCTCAGCCTCCTGAGTAGCTGGGATTACAGGCACGCGCCACCACGCCCAGCTAATTCTTTGTATTTTTAGTAGAGACGGGGTTTCACCATGTAGACCAGGTTGGTCTCGATCTCTCGACCTTGTGATCCACCTGCCTCGGCCTCCCAAAGTGCTGGGATTACAGGCTTGAGCCACCGCGCCCGGCCGTTTCATTGTTTTTAATCTCTACCCATCTATGTCACAAAAGTAATCAAGACAATTTATATAGACAGTGGCACACAGTTGATATCATGTACTAGAAATTCTAGGTGGGCAATTGGTAGTGTTAGATGAGTATTCTGTGAGTGACGTTCTTGTTGTATCTGAAATAGTTTAACATTGGTTGAATGGATAAATTAAGCAAAGAGAATTGAATGTTATAAAGGGATACTTTTGATCAACTGGGCCACTGTGTGCCATGAACATTTGTCCCTAAAGTAACAACATATCTTCCTAGTGTGAGAAATACTATGATCCAAATCATTTTCCAAACAAGTATAACGCATGAACTTGAATTAGTTTATAAATATTGTAACACTGAAAAGAACAGTGTGTTTTTCCAATAAGGAAGGATTGGCAAAAATCTCTCTAACTTCTAGACACTCTGGGACAAAAAGGAACCCACTGCCTTGAAGGAAAGGACCCAATCCTGGCAGTATTCATCACCTGCTAACTGAAGAGCCCAGAGGCTCTTAATAACCAGCAATGATACCTAGATACTATTTTGAGGACCATTAATGCTTCACCTATAAGGAAACAAATAGACTGAAAATGAAACAATGGAAAAAGATTACATACAAATGAAAACCAAAAGAGAGCAGGAGTGACTAGATTTCTACCAGACAAAATAGATTTCAAGACAAAAACTATAAGAAGAGACAAAAATGTCACTATATAATAATGAAGTTGTCAATTTAACAAGACAATATAACAATTTTAAATATATATTCCCAACACTAGAGCACCCAGATATAAAAAAACAAATATATTGCAGACAGAGAAATACCTCAGTATGACAATAGTTGGGGTCTTCAACACCCGGCTTTCAGCATTGGACAGATATTCCAGAGAGAAAATCAACAAAGAAACATCAGACTTAATTTACACTATAAATGAATTGAATATATATTTGCAGAATGTCATCCAACAGCTGCAGAATGCACATTCTTTTCCTTGGCACATAGATTATTTTCAAAGACAGACCATATGGTAGGTCGCAAAACAAGACTTATGGCCGGGCACGATGGCTCACCCCTGTAATCCCAGCACTTTGGGAGGCCGAGGCAGGTGGACCACGAGGTCAGGAGATCGAGACCATCCTGGTCAACATGGTGAAACCCCGTCTCTACTAAAAAATACAAAAAAATAGCTGGGCATGGTGGCGCGTGCCTGTAATCCCAGCTACTCAGGAGGCTGAGGCAGGAGAATTGCCTGAACCCAGGAGGCAGAGGTTGCAGTGAGCCGAGATTGTGCCATTGCACTCCAGCCTGGGTAAGAAGAGCAAAACTCCATCTAAAAAAAAAAAAAAAAAAAAAAAAAAAAAAAAAAAAAAAGACTTATAACACTCAAAAAATCAAAATAATATCAAGCATCTTCTCTGACCACAATGGAATAAAACTAGAAACCATGAACGAACAAGAGGAATTTGAGAACCTATTAAAACATATGAAAATTACACAACATGTTTCTGAATGACTTATATGTCAGTGAAGAAATTAAGAAAAAAAAATGACAAACTTCTTGAAACAAATGATAATGGAAATACAACATACCAAAACATAGAATACATCAAAATCAGTACTGAGAGGAAAGTATATAGCTATAAGCCTACATCAGAAAACTTGAAAAACTTCAAGTAAACAATCAAATGATGCATCTTTAAAAACAAGAAGAGCAATAGAAAACCACACCATAATAGGAAAAAAAAGAAATAAAGATCAGAGTAATAATAAATATAATTTAAAAAAACAATTTAAAAGATTAAACAAAGTTTTTAAGAGTTAAACAAATATGACAAATCTTCACCAAGACTAAATTTCAAAAGACAAGATCCAAATGAAACAGAAATGAAAAAAGACATTATAATATTAGTAGTTAGTAATATTGCAGAAATTCAAAGCATCATTAATTGCTACTATGAGCAACTATATGCCAATGAATTGGAAAATCCAGAAGACATGAACAAAATCCCTAGACACATAAAACCTGGAAGATTGAATCAAGAAGGCAAAATCCAAGTAGACAAATAACAAGCAATGAGATTAAAGCTCTAATAAAAAAAAAAAAAAAATCCTCACTAAAGAAAACCCTGGGAACCAATGGTTTTACTGCTGAATTCTGTGAAAGATTTGAAGGAGAACTAATACCAATCCTACTCAAACTATTCTGAAAAACAGAGGAGGAGGGAATAATACTTCCAAAATGTTGCCACAAGGCCAGTGTTACCCTGGTACCAAAACCAGACAAAGATATATCAAAATGAAGAAAACCACAGGCCAATACCTCTGATGACTATTGATGCCAAAATCCACAAGAGTCTAGCAAATAAATTGAACAATACTTTAGAAAGATGATTAATCATGACCAAGTAGGATTTATCCCTGGGATGCAAGGATGGTTCAACACACACAAGTCAATCAATGTGATAAATCATATCAACAGAATGAAAGACAAAATACATATGATCATTTCAATTGATGCTAAAGAGCAATTGATAAAATTAAATGTCCCTTTATGATTCAAGAAATTAGCAAGAAACTGAGTATAGAGGAAAAAATAACATAATATAAGTTATATATGATAGATACACATGTGGTATCATAACAAATGGGGAAGAATTGAAAGCCTTCTCTTTAATATCTGAAATATGACACATAGACCAAAGGAACAGAATAGAGAACCCAGAAACAAATTCACACACCTAAGTGAACTCATTTTTGACAAAGGTGGTAAGAACATTCACCGAAGAAAATGTCTTTTCAATAAACCTTGCTACAAAAACTTGAAATCCATATGCAGAAGAATGAAACTAGACCACTATTTCTCACCATATGAAAAAATAAAATTTAAAGGAAATAAGGCTTAAATATAAGTCCTCAAAAAATCAAACTACTAGAATAAAACATTGTGGAGAATCTACAGAACATTAGTCTGTATAAAAATTTATTGAGCAATACCCCATGAGCACAGGCAACCAAAGTAGAAATAGACAAATAAGAACATATAAAATTACAAAGCTTCTGTACAGCAAAGGGAACAATCAACAAAGTGAAGAGACAACCCATAGAATGAAAGAAAATATTTGCAAAATACCCATCTGCCAAAGGATGAATAACTGGAATATATCAGGAGTGCAAATATCTCTATAGGAAAAAGTCTGATATTCTAATAAAAAATGGGCAAAATATTTTAATGGGCATTTCTCAAATGAAGCTGTAACAATGGCAAACAGGCTTATGAAAAGGTGTCAATATAATTGATCATCAGAGAAGTGCAAATTAAAATTGCAGAGGTAACATCTCATCCCAGTTAAAATGACTTCTATCGAAAAGTGAGACAATAACAAAAGTGGCAAGGATGTGGAGAAAACGGAACACTTGTACACTCTTTGTGTGAATGTAAATTAGTAAAACTACTATGGAGAATAGTTCAGAGGTTCCTCAAAATACCCAAAATAGAGCTACCATACGAGCCAGCAATCCCACTGTTGGTTATACACCCAAAAGAAAAACAATCAGTATATCAAAAAATAAAAGTAAAAAAAATCTGCGCTCAAATTTTTGTTGCAGCTGTGCTCCCAGTAGCCAAGATTTGGAAGCAACTTGAGTGTCTAACAATAGAAGAATAAACAAAAAGTGGCACATATACACGATGGAGTACTATTCAGTCATAAAAGAATAAGGGCCTGCCATTTGCAATAACATGAGTGGAACTGACATAAGTCAGGCACAGAAAAACAACCACTACATGTTCTCACTTATTTTTTAGATCTAAAAATCAAAACAATTGAACTCATGGATGTAGAGAGTAGAAGGATGGTTACCATAATCTGGGAAGTGTAGTGAGGTGATTGGGGGTAGGTAAGAATTGTTACTGGATCCAAAAAGTAGAAAGCATGATAAGACCTACCATTTGATAGCACGACAAGGTGACTATAGTCAATAATAATTTTACCTTTTAAAATAGCTAAAATATCACAATGGGTTTGTTTGTAATACAAAAGATAAATGCTTGTGGGTTGGATACCCCATTCTCCATTATATAATTATTTCACACTGTCTGCTTGCAACAAAATATTTTGTGTACCTTATAAATATATGCCCCTACTATGTACCCACAAAAATTAAAAATTAAAAAATTAACATTAAAAAGTGAGCATTTTAAAAGATTGTATCTTTCTGTGACATTACTATTCACCTAGCCATATCACTGAAGAATAATTTATTTGTAGGAAGAGGACAGGAAGTCACAATGACACTCATTTAGGGCATATCCTCATTTTACAGAGAGTAAATCAAATTATAGCATGCCCCCGACCCAACTCAGCAGACTGGACAGGAACGAGTTCAGGCCAGCCATTTGGCTTTCAAGGACTCATTGGGGCTGAAAATCTTCCCCAAAGTAGTCTAAGTCAAAAACAAGCAGTAAGGATATTCTGAGAAAATTCCTTGAAAAGTTCGGAATACTCGCAGTGATCTAATTACAACAGTGTGCTTAGAGGTATAAAAGCAAAAATCATTGAAGAGAAACTCTGCCTAGTTTGTACACCAAAGTGGTCAGAATTAAAATGGATTCAGGTTGGGAGCAACAAGGGGCTGCTCTTCTACAAGCCATTGATCACTTCGATTGGTCTGTGATGACCATTCTGAACAGAAACAAATGTACTCTACTGTGGTTTGATAAATTGACAAAGAAGGGACTAGAATCCTGATATGATTCCTAATCCAAAGCACTCTCCTCTAAACCATTCACACAGACATTAACAGAAATGCTTAATGCAGATTAAATAATACAACAATGGATTTTATAATGTTTTCTTTCATGATCTTTTTAAAAAAATATATAGCTTAGCATAAGATAATTGCCCCTGGGTCTGCTCACTGATGCAGCTAATAGCTTTAGCACCTGCCACATTTTGCAAGTGCAGGATTGGACTTTTCATTATGTGCAGGGTTACAGACTCTTTATACAGACATAACCCTTTTTCACAAGAATGTTTCAGAGACTCACTTGGAAATCTGAGTCATCCTCAAATTAGCTACACGTAGAAATGAAATTTTTGGTGGCTTCCTCAGCATTTATGAAATTGAATATTGCACATTTGAAAATATATTTGAAATTATGCTGAGAAGCAGAAGATAAATTCACACCAGGGAAAGTGGTATTTTGGTAGAAAATATCTATGCTGATGATAAGGGTCAATGACAATTTGTTGTTGTGACATAAAATTTCAATGGACTGGATATTTAGAGACATGCATTCAATCAACATTTCCTCTTTTTCTGGGAAGAAATGCCTTTTGGTATATAGTTATTGTCTTGTTTCTGTTGAACTTGAGAAATATTATGTGTGTTTGATTGGTCTGCTCTTCCAATGTCAAATGCTAAACCAGTCTTATGCAAGCCTTAATTTTAAAATATGCCATTGGAAACTGCAAATGCAATAAACAAAAAAAAACTCCAGTATTTTTGGCATTTTCTTCACTATGTGTCTATTGTATTGAGAGCAGCATTGCACTACTGATAACTATTTCTTTGCCTTCTGAATCTGATTACTATTACAATTTTTTAAATTACATTTAAGCAGATAAGAGATGTCTATTTGACTGTTGATCCTAGTATCATAAAGCGCTAGAAAGGGCTTATTCGTTTTTAATACTTTTTAATAATAAAGAAGAAACAAAAAGATAAGTAATTGTGAGGAGGCAAATAATTGTGGGATTCTGACTCCCTACCTTTGTGAATTTGTTGAGGATAAGCACCATAGCTTCATCAGCTGCTATATTAGTGAGTGATGGATGGTAATCACCAAACACATTTCTACTAGAGAAATGAATTAATAAACAAAATTCAATGCTTGTCTTTCCCTCTGCATTTTTTTGTATTGTTTTAGCAAGTGCCAGTTTATTCTGACTTTTAGGACAGCCTCAATCCATCTTATATTACTTGTTTCAAAGAAAGATCAATAGGCATTTGAGGATTCTATTGAAAATGAAAGAAAAAAAAAGGTGGAATTTAGTAGCATCACTTATGGTGTATTTGTGGTATGCAGTACAAATAATACAATGGTTTTACCATTGCTAAGGCAACAAGCTCTAAAAAGTATTTGATAAGGTTCAGCTGATTCCATTGGTTCGCAGGTTTGCTTATACCTTATAGAAATCAGATGTGGGCTTTTGTATCTCAGTCCACTAGACTATTGCATGTAGTATCCACCTCTCAAAATATTTTTTATATATCTGGGTAAATTCACCTTGGAAACTCGTAAAGTGAAAGGCATCTCTCCTAAGAAACATGCACAATTATAGATGATGTCCCCTGATAACTGATTACTCTTTTGCATGTCAGTGATTTTCAAATATTCTGACTTTCTAGTTTCAAGTCCACAGAGATTATGTACGTTAATTCTGGAGTCTAGTTCTTCAATTTTCAGATAAGCTGTTTTGTTCAGCAAGATTGTAAATAGTTTTTAGCAATGGCAACATATTTTAAAGATGTATTTAAAACCTTCGGGTATTACAGATTGAGTATATCAAATCCAAAAATTTGAAACCCCAAATGCTCCAAAATCTAAAAGTTTTTTAGCACCAACATAACATTCAACAGAAATTCTCATCGGGACATTTTGGATTTGGGGTCTTGGAATTCTGTATTTGTAATACACAACCAGTAAATATAATGCAAATATTCATAAATCAGAAAAATAATAAAAAATCTCATTCCAAGCATTTCAGGTAAGGGATACTCACTTTATTGCTATCCATAGCCATTCCAAGGTCCTTCCCAGTCCCTAAATTTCCCACTTTTTGTAAAATTTCTTCAAAACCGAGGAACAGACTCCTTAGAGCAAATCTGGCTCCTTCCATTGCTTCGAGACTAGGTGTTTTAACACCATTAAACAATTCTAATGACAGGTGTGAAACAATTACCATGACAGGTGTGATGACTTTTTTTTTTTTTTTTTTTTAATCTTGACTTCCTTCTTAATTCAGGGCCTGTCCATTATAGTCTTAAAGTTCTCAAATGGTTTTAATAATAATTTGCCCAAAGGCATGAAATTGTCATCTATTGCACACACCATCTCTGGAGGTAGCTGCAAGCTTTCTTCCAGGCCTTCTATAAAGAGTGGGCTTCCCCGTGGAAGTTCCAGCTGTCCCTAGTTTTCTTGCTGGGGATGGTTGTAATTCTCTGTGGCTGTGGCTGAGGTGAGAGTCAGCCCTCTTGTTGTTGGGGTCAGATCTGGAGTAAATTTTAAAGTGAGGTCTTCTAGAACTACTACTTACTACTGCCCCAGTGCTTAATGTTTGACACTGGTCAGTTAATTGGAAAGACGATAGTGTTAAATTAATATTTGGAAAGATATCCACATCTTTATCTGTTAATTCTACTTTTGGACGTTTCAATTACACTATCTTTAGTTTCCAAAGGATGTGAACTTCTTCACTGAAATGTCATATAGCATAGTCACTAGGCCCTAAAAATGAAATCAGAATTGAAAATAAAAGAATGGTCAGGATCAGCAATTAATGGGGCACTAGTTACAATTACCATCACAACCTTCACAGACTTCCCTCCATCAATCTCTAGAAGTGAGAGGGGTCTGATTGCTAAATGGCACTGGAGTACATTTTTGTTTTTGTTATTTCTAAATTGCTAACTCTGTCAGGTCATTAAAGGTATTGTGTTTGTTTCTCTGATGAATTCTCCAGTAGTTTTGCTCATATGCTCTAGTGTCAGCAGACTCCCATATGTTTTTAATTACAAATGATTGACAAAATGTTGCCTATTGGTAGTAGTAGAATTTATTCCAGTGTTTGTTATCACTCCTGTAATACCCAACCATCAAGAAATTTATTTTCCACCTACTTCTCATGTGCGCCCTAGCAACTAAATATAACTGGAGAAAAATACCAACATACAGATTAGTCTCACCTCAAAATTCATGTCTAGGACTCCCAAGTGAGCCTTCTCTTTCTCTCCAGAAATCTTGCTAAATTTTTCCTGGTGCTGTCATATTTACATTCTTTTATCTCAGCCATTACATTACACCTTATCAATTCTTAAACTTATCACCTTGATCCCAAGTTTACTGCAAAAATATGAGCAACCAGAAGAGAAATCACACACGTTCTAACTACCAAACCTATCAAAGTATCTGCATCACTATAAGCAAATTATTCAGGTGGCATAGTAGATTACAATTCCTGCCTGCTTAAGTGTGTAACTCTAGTAATTCTTTATTTTGAATTAACAATTATCCACTTCCCTATTGCATCATATAGATCATCACAAAAACATGTTGGAATAGAAATGCTCTTCAAAAAAATTTAAACAAACAAAAACATAAACAAGAATACACTATTAATGTAACATGCTTCTGGAGTTACTGCCTATTTCTCTGTCCCTCTTTATACCCAAATGCATTTATCGTCTTCATATTTTCATTCAGCCTCTCAGCAGTCTCTCATACTATTGATCACCCATTCATTTCATTCATCATTTTCCAATACACCATTCTTTTGGTTCTACTCCTGCTTCTCTGGACACTGCTTTTTAGTTTATTTTTGTTGGTTTTCTTTATCCTCTTGACTTCTAACCATAAGTGTCTCTGTGCTCTGTCTGAAATCCTCTATCCAGAAACATTAACACTCTAAATGGTCACATCGAACCTACCAATTCTTAGGCAAAAACAAAACACTGTGTTATCTTTAATTCATCTCTTTCTCTTATCATCATCTCTACCCATCTAATCCATCAGCAAATCCTGCTGGATCTATCTTTAAAATATATCCAGATTATAACCACTGTTGACATCTTTCACTACTCTCACCCTAGCGTGTACAACCAATCACCCAAATTAATGCAGTAGCTCTGTTTCCACTCTTTCTCTTATTCAGTCTATTGTTCATGAAGCACATCAAGCAATCCTTTTTAAAACGTTAATCAGTTCATATCCTCTACACAGAACTATTCAATGACTTTGCATCTTGCTTCGCTAAAGCCAGCAATTAGACAATAGTCTATAGGCCCTACATGATAAGGTGTTTGCCTTCTATTCTCATCTCTACTCTCACTTTCCCTTTACTTCTCTTGGGTCTAGCCACCCAGGCCACCTTGCTGTTCCTTGAGCTTGCCAAACACACTCTTTCCTCAGGGTCATTGCACTCACTGTTTTATTTACTGGGAGAGTTCTTACCAAAGACATTTTATATAATGTGCTCTCTCACTTCATTCAGGTCTCTGAATACATGTCACTATATGAAAGAGTATTTCTGCAGCCACTTTATAAAAATAACATCCACAAGTTACTCCCTATGACTCACCCCATTTAATAAATTGTTTTACATAACACCTTTCACCACCTTTCACAACCCCACTTGACTAAATTGGATATTTTTTTAACTGACTGTTGCTTACTGTACATGTGGAAAGATAAGTCAGAGGACTTGATATTATTAGGTGCCATACCCATAGTATCTAAGACATCATTTGGCATAGAGTAAACCCTCAATGATAAATATTTACCGAAATCATTAATTAGCCCACACCTGCTCTAACTGCCCTCTTTCTTATTATATACCTCAGAACCTCAGAGCCTTTACTCTTTGTATCCCCCCTGACCAAGCTTTTGGCATAGTTGGCTCATTCTTGGTATTCAAATATGAAATGAAATTTCTCATCATCAGAGAGGCTTTCCCTGATCATTCAACACAAATTATGCTCTATTCTGGCATCTCTCTATGCCATCATCTAGTTTTAATTAGTTTACAACAGTTTTCACTAAGTATGGTTATCTTGTGTGATAATTTACTTATTTATTATCTCTTCCCCAACATATTCCCAACATATGGGCCAGTATCTTTATTTAATGGTACTCAGTGATTGTTGAATTTAACATATCCTAGAAAAATTGACAGTTCTCCATAGTCAACTCCAGCTCTCTTTCTCTTAAAGACAGTTCATTACCTTGAACCATTGTCATTAGTCCTCTAGGGTATTTGCAAACAAAGGTAAGAAGTTTCCTGAACTACCAAGATTTATGGGAAATAAACAAACAAGAACTTTATGTCGCCTATTGTTTTCCATTTAAATTTGTTATTTTGGGTTGGTTCTTTCATAGCCCTGACTTAAAATGTACTCTTTCCAGAAATTTATGGTTATTTTTCAGATACCACATAGACCGCTAGTCTTTTATTTCCAAATTATTTCAAGATGGAATTTCTCTAACCTCTTCAAACTCAGGACTCCAATTAGGAAACAGAATACAGTTGGCTCTTTTTGTTTGTTTGCCTACTTTGCATTTTCATATCCCTTACCCTGCCTGATACTTAAGACCTGAGATGAAGATGGCATATTGAAGATAAGTGGCATAGGCATATTCTTACTTTTACCACAATTAACAACCAATGATGTATTATCTGGGCTTGGAAGGCATTTAAATCTGATTCCTTCTCTTGTATTCTGTGCCAAAGATACACAAAAGACAAAGCGAGGCCAAAGCCAAGGACTGACTGATTAAATTAGTAAACATGCAATCATACATTTTTAGATTCAGAGAGTTCATTACACATATAACTAAGGAATAGTCAAAGATGCCAAATCCCCATAGTCTGTGTCTCACAAACTAAAATAATGACACTGAAACAAAGAGGCTAGATGACTGCAGTGTGTCATGCTCTATGTTATTATGGAAGAAAGAAAGTTCCTACCTCAACAAAACCTGAAGAGGAATGACAAACTGTCACATGATGGCCTCCCACAGAAAAGAAGCAGGGAAATGAATGGTGGTCTTGAGGCTGCTTCTCACAGATTTCCTGTGCTTTTTGTTTTTTGGGAACATCGTAAGCTATTCCACCAAGAATAAGATGATTCTCAGTTCAACCATTTGCCTATGGCTATGCAGTTATATACAAGGTTTGCCAGAGTACCTGGTGGAACCTTTCCCATAAATTCTGTAGTGCTGCTTGGATTCATCAGATTGCTCCACTGTTAATAGAGATCATTTGCAGTTTTCTTGAGGTTCTTGGAACACTTTCCTTCAGTCTAGAATTCACTCCTCATTCTCAGCTCACTGTGTTCCAACCCCAATATCAGTTATGTCTTTTTTTTTTTAATTGCATTTTAGGTTTTGGTGTACATGTGAAGAACATGCAAGATTGTTGCATAGGTACACACATGGCAGTGTGGTTTGCTGCCTTCCTTCCTCTCACCTGTATCTGTCATTTCTCCCCATGCTATCTCTTCCCACCTCCCCACCCCCTCATCCCTCCCCCATTTTCCCCCAATGGACCCCAGTGTGTAGTGCTCCCCTCCCTGTGTCCATCATTCTCAGCAAACTGACACAAGAGCAGAAAATCAGTTATGTCTTAAATGCTCACTCATCCCTTTGAAGTCCTTCTTGACAAGCTTGAGGTGAGGGGCAAGCTCCTAATTCTCATACCTTGATAAACAGGACTCATTGCAGACCCATGTCTTTCTCCATCAATCATTTTCTCAAAGCTGATCAACAATCTCCAACTCATAACAGAATTTATAGTCTC
Source organism: Saimiri boliviensis (assembly GCF_048565385.1). NCBI lineage: Eukaryota > Metazoa > Chordata > Mammalia > Primates > Cebidae > Saimiri > Saimiri boliviensis. The sequence goes on from NC_133470.1 coordinate 93,741,471, forward strand.
CAGGTGTTTAGATTTGTATGCATAGTCCTTCAAACTTGCTTTGCATCTAGGTCCAAAAGCTAGATTTGACTTTTTCTATTTATCAACCTTGACTCTTTGTCTAAAGTTCATTTTTAATATTATCTTATACATAGTTATGTTATCCTAGAAAAAATAGAATTGCCACATAATTCATATCATTGATCACTTCTTCAATAAGCCACTCTAACTTAATAGTGTCCCATAAGTACCCTTGAGGTATACTTTTCAAATTAGTAGAATGCTGGAGATGTATTTATTTTAATATTTTCACCTTTATTCAAAAGAAATTAATAATACACAATCAGCAGGTCCAGCAAAAAGACAAATCATGATTCCCTAGTAAGAAGACTAGAGCAAATATAACTCAATGAGAGGGTGAAGGCTGGAGGATATATTAGAAATTAAATATAAGTCAGCTATATCAAATTACAGCAGCTTCTGCAGGATTTGGTGTTCCATTCCAGTTGAGGTACATACCATTCTGTCCTTCCTGGTTGACCATCACTTCATTGTGAGTTATCATAACTGATCAGGTTGTCATTTCCCTTAGGTGGATTTAAGTTGGCCAAAGCAGAACAAGAGACTACATTAGTGAATTTTTTAACATGAGGCCTAGTGTACTGGTAGTGTGGCATACCTGTTCAGCTAATACTACTTATAGTACTTTACTATCCTTCTGGTGTAATTTTGAATTTTATTTGACTTTTTTTTTGCCACACCTCGATTGGATAAGCATTTGGAATATGGGAATCTGAGACTGAAATGATGCCACTAAATAGTAGCTCTTAATAGTATGGTGCAAATCTCAGCCAGGGACTGTTCAGTAGGAGATTGAGAATGTGGTACCTCTGATTTATGTGACTCATCCTCAATTCAGTGCACACATATATCAGGCATGAAAACAGAAAACTATTCATAACTACTATTTTACTCCTTATTTTCTCCTTCTGCACTGTAGGTTTTAGAAAATTTTCAAAATAAATGCTTTTTAAAACTAGTTCACAGGAACTGGTTGCAATCTTACAAACTTATCATTTTCAGAACCTAGAAAGGCTCAAATCTTCAGCCCACTTATGATTTTTTGACATTCTCAAGAGTCCCCAACTTTGGAATATTAAAATTGTGATTTTTTCTTGGCAAGACTTTTTATATACAATCAGATTCCTCCCCATCAAAATGAACTTAATGTGCATGTTTCTATTTGTAATTTTAAGCACACTAATGTTAGTTTGGCACCATTAGTTTTGGTGGCCTACAATAATTAATTTTAAATTCTAAAAACCTGGTTCAATGTATATGGATTAAAAAGTATTTTTCCAGTCACCCATTTTTTAACATCTTCAGCAATTTCCTGTACAATTGAAGTCATTTCATTAGTGAGTATGCTCTCGAGTACCCCAACTCCCCAGGGATTTTAAATCAGTTTGTAGTGCCTCTTAACTTTTAGCATCATCCTGTTTACAGATATTTCCAATACCAGCAGTGAGCCATGTGCTCTCCTCTATATATCAGTCTTTACACAATGGCATTAGTATTGTCCCAAGCATCAGATGACTCTGTTTCTTATGTGAACTATACTAGATTTGTAATAATTCCAGACAACATAACTGTCACCAGCCTTGGTACATGGCTTAGCAAATTGCAGCTCAAGGTCAAATGCACACCACTACCTGTTTCTGTAAAATAAAGTTTAATTGGAAAACAGCAATGCTTATTTCTTTAAACACGTTTTCTGTGTCTGTTTATTTTATTTTTTTTATTTTTATATTTATTTATTTATTTATTTATTTATTTATTTATTTTAAGGTCAGTGACAGAGTCGAGTAGTTTTGAGAGAAGTGTATGCCCTGAAAAGTATAAGATACTTGGTATCTGGACTTTTATAAAGGAAGGTTTGCTGCCAAACTGCTTAAAAAACAGACTTGATCTCATTTAAGCTGAGCCCTTAAATTCCAGTAGTGCCGTACCTTAATAATTGGCTTCAAATTTCCACTTCACAATATTTTCTTTCATTTAGTGCAGTGGGCGGTTGGATAAATCCATCAACCTGTGCTGGTTACTACTTGTCATGATGGCTTCTGTGCTGAAAATCTGACATTACAAGGAGTTACAGCATGTAGTGACATGCTTCCTTGATTCGTTGCCCTGGCTAGATAAACATCAACTTTCCAGCATAGACACAGACAGTTTTACAAATATGAATTTCTGATTAAAGCATTGGCAGGAACTTCCAGGTTCATTATAGCAGTATTAGAGTCCATTCATCCCAAAGGAGCAATGCGACTTACTGACAGGGAACATCTTGCACCCAGCAGATTGCTAATTACTGTGCCTAGCAGAGAAACAGATTGCACCTAAAGGATAGATAGATTTCACATCATATCCACTGAGCCTTAGAGAGATCTAGGTAAACTAGAACACTGCTTCTGAATTTTGAGTGCACAATAGAATCTCTTGAAGAGCTTTTAGAAAATACTAATGCCTAGGTTGTGTCGTAGAAGGAATAAATCAGTATATTGTTTTTTTGTAAAATATTAATACCAATTCATAACTTATTTTAGGAAGTAATTAATACAAGTTTAAACCTTCAAATGCCATTTCCCACTTGTTACCATTCCTGACAAATGCTGATGAAAACCTGTTCCCAAAAGAAAAAAAATAAAAATAAACTGACATAATTTTAGCTTATATGTATTTTGTTTGTTTGTTTGAGCCACTTCAGAAGCACCTTACTAGTATTCTCTCTCTCTCATTCCCAGTCCATGCAAGATACAAGCAAAAAACATCTTAAAGTTTCAATTTAGATGAAATTAACTCTTCTGGGGATGCTCAAATGCTTTATAAATTCTTATCATATCCCCATATCAAAAACTTCAAAGCTTACCTAATATTGGCAGAGTGCTTTCTGTGCATTCACTGTGACACTAAACACTTTAAATACATTATCTCATTTATTAGGTCACAAAAGAAGTATCAAAACATTCAAAAAATTGAAATAGTATCAAGCATCTTTTCTGACCAAATGGAGTAAAACAAAAAATAGCAAGAGGAATTTTGGAAACTAAAAGAGACATACGGAAGTTAAACAATATACTTCCAAATAACCAGTGTGTCTACAAAGAAATTTGATTCACTTCTCAAAACAAGTTATGATTGAAACACAACATAGCAAAACCTATAGGATACAGCAAAACCAGTATTAAGAGCGAAGTTTTTAGCTATAAGTGTCTTTAACAAAAAACAAGCAAGAAAAACTTCAAAGAAACAATCTAATGATACATTTTAAGGAACTAGAAAAACAATCATAAACCAAACACAAAATTACTAGAAGAAAAGAAATAATAGAGATCAGAGCAGAAATAAATAAAATTAAAATAAAAAAATACAAGTGATTAGTGAAACAGCTGTTTTTATAAGTTTAAAAAAATGGACAAACCTGTATTCAGACCAATTAAGAAAAAAAAGAGAATATTCAAATAAATAAAATCAGTGATACCAAAAGATATTGCAACTGATACTGCAGAATTTTAAAGGAATGTTAGTTGCTACTATGAGTTACTATATGTTAATGAATTGAAAAATATAAGGAAAATAAATTCCTAGACACATACAACCTACTAAGATTGGATCAGGAAGAAATGCAAAACCTGAACAGACCATTAACAACTAATAAGATAAGAACCATAATAAAAATTCTCCCAGTAAAGTAAATCCTGGCACTAGATGACTTCATTGCTTAATTCTACTAAACGCTTAAAGAGCTAATAGCAACCCTACTCAAACAATTCCAAAAAATAGAGGAGAAGGAATACTTCCAAACTCATCCTATGATGCCAGTATAACACTGATACCAAAACCAAAGACATATCTCACTCACACAAAAAATCACTACTGGCCAATATCTCTAATGAATATTGATGCAAATAATGCAATACCAGCAAACCAATTTCTACAATACATTAGAAAGATCATTTATCATGACCAATGGGAATTTGTTACTGGGATACAAGGATGAATCATCATACCAAATCAATCCATGTGATGCATAATATAAACATCTAAATGACTTTTGGGTAAATAATGAAATTAAGGCAGATATGAGGAAGTGTTATGAAGCTAATGAGAACAAAGACAGAACATACGAGAATCTCTGGGACACAGCTAAGGCTGTGTTAAGAGGGAAATTTGTAGCACTAAATGCTCACATAAGAATGTTAAAAAAATTAATTTAACAACCTAACATTACAACTAAAAGAGCTAGAGAACCAAAAGCAAGTAAATCTCAAAGCTGGCAGAAAATAAGAAATAACTAAAACCACAGCTGAATTTACGAATATAAAGACACAATAAACTATTCAAAAGATCAATGAATCCAGCAGCTAGATTTTTGAAAAAAAAAATAATAAGCTAGATAGACCACTAGCTAGATTAATAAAGAAGAAAAGAGAGACAATTCAAATAAATACAATCAGAAATGGCAGGGGGGTATTAATATGTCTGCACAGAAATACAAAAAATAATCAGACAATATTATGAATACTTTTTTGCTCATAAACTAAAAAATCTAGATCAAATAGATAAATTTCTGGGCACATACACCTTCCCAAGATTGAACCAGGAAGAAATTGAATCTTTGAATTGACCAATAGCAAGGTGAGAAATTGAGCAATAATAAATAGCTTGAGAACAAAATAAAAGCCGAGTACCAGACAGATTAACAGCTGAAGTCTATCAGATGTACAAGGGAGAGCTGGTATCATTTCTACTGAAACTATTCCAAAAAAATTGAGGAGAAGGAACTCCTTCCTAACTTATTTTATGAGACCAGCATCATCCTGATACCAAAACCTGACAGATATAGAAGAAAACAAAAAGAAATTTCAGGCCAGCATTTTTGGTGAACATTAATGCAAATATCCTCAAAACATACTAGCAAACCAAATCTAGAAGAACATCAAAAAGCTTATCCATCATGATCAAGTAGACTTTATTCCAGGGATGTAAAGTTGTTTCAACATAAACAATTTATTAAATGTGATTCAACAAATAAAAATAACTAAAGAAAAAAAACACACAATTATCTCAACAAATGCAAAACAGGCTTTTTATAAAATTCAACATCTATTCCTGTTAAAAATTATCAATAAACTAGTTATTGAAGGAACATACCTCAAAATAATAAGATTCATCTATGCAACTCACATAGCCAGCATCACACTGAATGGACAAATGCTGAAAACATTTCCCTTAAAAATTGGGACATGACAAGGTTGCCCTCTCTCACCACTCGTACTTAATGTAGTATTCCATGTCCTGGCAAAGGGTAATCAGGCAAGAGAAAGAAATAAAGCACATGCAAACTGGTAAAGAGGAAGTCATACTATCTCTATTTGCAGATGACATGCTTCTATATCTAGAAAACCCCACAGACTTAGCCCCATAGCTTGTTAAGTTGATAAACAACTTCATCTAAGTCTCAGAACACAAAATGAATGTGTAAAAATTACTAGCATTCCCATATACCAACAACAGTCAAGCCAAGAGCCAAATAAGGAATGCATTCCCATTCACAATTGCAACAAAATGAGTAAGGTAACTAGGAAAACAGCTAACCAGGGAAGTGAAAGACATCTTCAGAGAGTACTACAAAACACTGTGCAAATAAATCAGAGACAACAGAAACAAACAGAAAAACATTCTATACTCATGGACAGGGAGAATTAATATTGTTAAAATGACCATACTGCCCTAAGCAATTTATAGATTCAATGCTAGGCCTATTTAACTACCATTAATATTCTTCATAGAACTAGAAAAAGACTATTTTAAAATTCATATGGAATCAAAATGAGCTTGAGTGGCCAAGGAACTAAGCATAATAAAATACAAAACAAAGAGCAATAACAACAAAAAAAAGCTGGAGGCATCATGCTACCTGACTTCAAACTGTGCAACAGGGCTACAAGAACCAAAACAGCATGATACTGGTACAAAAACAAACACATAGACCAATGGAACAGAATAGCAAACCCATAAGACTATGCACCTACAAATATCTGATCTTTGACAAACCTGACAGAAACACACAATGGGAAAAGGATTCCCTATTCAATAAATGGTGCTAAGATGACCTACTAGCCATATTCAGAAGATTCAAAGTGAACCCCTTCCTAACACCATATGCTACAATTAAATCCACATGGATTAAAGACTTAAATGTAAAACCCGAAATTATAAAAATCCTGTCAGACATCCTAGGCAGTGTTACTTAGGACATAGCACAGGCAAAATTTTTATGACACAGATGCTAAAAGCAATTACAACAAAAGCAAAAATTGACAAATAGAATCTAATTAAACTAAAGAACTTCTGCATAGCAAAAGAAACTATTATCAGAGAGAACAGACAACCTGCAGAACGGGAGACAATTTTTACAAGCTATCCATCTGACAAAGGTCTAATTTCCAGAGTCTACAAGTAATTTAAATAAATTTACAGAAAAAAAAGCAGAAAAACCCATTAAAAAGTGGGTAAAGGACATGAAAAGACACATCTTGATATGGTTTGGCTGTCTCCTCACCCAAATATCAACTTGAATTGTATCTCCTAGAATTTCCATGTGTTGTTCAAGGGAATATAAAGAGATTTAGGACTTACAACTTTGCATTGCTGGGGAGGCTTCACTATCATGACAGAAGTGAAAGGTACTTCTTACATGGCAGTTGCAAGGGAGAGGTAATTGAATCATGGGAACTGGTCTTTCCTGTGCTATTCTCGTGATAGTGAATAAGTCTCATGAGATCTGATGGATTTATCAGGGGTTTTCACTTTTGCTTCTTCCTCATTTTTCCTTTGCCACCAACATGTAAGAAGTGCCTTTCGCCTCCCACCATGATTCTGAAGCCTCCCAGCCATGTGGAACTGTAAGTTCAATTAGATCTCCTTTTGTTTCCAGTTTCTGGTATATCTTTATCAGCAGTGTGAAAATGAACTAATACGGTAAACTGGTACCAGTAGAATGGGGTGTTGCTGAAAAGACACCCAAAAATGTGTAAGTGACTTTGAAACTGGGTGACAGGCAGAGTATGGAACAGGTTGGAGAGCTCAAAAGAAGACAGGAGAATGTGGTAACATTTGGCACCTCCTAGAGACTTGTTGAATGGCTTTGACAAAAATGCTGATAGTGATATAAAAACAATAAGGTCCAGGCTAAGTTGGTTCAGATGGAAATGAGAAACTTGTTGGAAACTGGAACAAAGGTGACTCTTGTTATGTTTTAGCAAAGAGACTAGTGGCATTTTGCCCCTGCTGTAGAGATTTGTGGTACTTTGAACTTGAAAGTGATGACTTAGGGTATTTGGTGGAAGAAATTTCTAAGCAGCAAAGCATTCAAAAGGTGACTTGGATATTCTCTGCCTGGATTATTATTTCCTTCTTGTTTTCAATAGCTGTAATCCAGGCTACTCCTTAACACCCTAACAAACATTGCCTCCACACTGTTTATCTGATCCTCCCAGGAGGCAGAGGCTACAATGAGCCAAGATCATGCCACTGCACTCCAGCCTGGGTGACAGAGCTAAGCTCTATCTCAAAAAAAAAAAAAGAGAGAGAGAGAGAGAGAGAGACAGTGGGGAATATGTTCAAAGTGCTGGTTTTACCTGATGGAGATAAAAGAATATTTATCATGGGCAATTTCCAAAGTCACAGAAGAGATGTGTGCTCCAGAACTGTGTTTCTCAGCCTTTTTTTTTCTTTTGCATTATTGTACATGTATGGAGAAAAAAAAATTATTTGAACTTTAAATTAATTAATACATTTTAATTTGAAATTAAATTTCTCCCTAATGAGAGAAATTAAGTACTAAGGACTATCGCTTACCCTATCCCACAAAGTGGGAAAAAAATATTCCCTTCCTTAAACACCTTAATAAACACCATAAATAAATAAATAAACAAACAAATAAATAAGGTGACTTGGGTACTGTTAAAAGTGTTCTACTTTAGAAAACAAACAGAGCATAAAAGTTGTGAAATTTGCAGCCTGGTGATCCAGAAGAAAAGAAAACCCCATTTTTTGAGAAGAAACTCAAGCCGGCTGCAGAAATTTGCATAAGTAGCAAGGAGCCTAAAAGTTAATCCTCAAAACCATGGGGAAAATGTCCCCAGGCCATGTTGGAGACCTTCACAGCAACTCCATCCATCATAGTCCCAGAGGCCCAGGAAGAAAAGTTGTTTAATAGGGTGGGCCCAGGGTCCCCGTGTGGTGTGCAACCTAGGAACTTGTTGCCCTGTGTCCAAGACACTCCAGCCATGGCTGCAAGAGGCCAATGTAGACCTTGGGCTGTGGCTTCAGAGGGTGGAAGCCCCACTCCTTGCAGGTCCCATGTGGTGTTGAGCCTACAGGTGCACAGAAGTCAAGAATTGTGGTGTGGGAACTTCTGCCTAGATCAGAAGATATTTGGAAACGCCTGGATGCCCAGGCAAAAGTTTGCTGCAGGGCCAGACCCTCATGGAGAACCTCTGCTAAGCCAGTGCAGAAGCAATATGTGAAGTCAGACCCCCCACACAGAGTCCCTACTGGGGCTCTGCCTAGTGGAACTGTGAGAAGAGGGCCACTGTACTCCAGACCCCAGAATGGTAGATCCACCAAAAGTTTGCCCTATGAAACCTGGAAAAAACAACAGACACTCTATGACAGCACGTAAAAGCAGCCAGAAGGGAAGCTATACCCTGCATAGCCACAGCGTGGGAGCTTCCCAAAACCATGGGAACCCAGGTCTTGCGTCAGCGTGACCCAGATGTGAGACCTAGAGTCAAAAGAATACCACTTTTGAGCTTTAAAATTTGACTGCCCTGCTGGATTTGAAACTTGCATTGGGCCCTCTAACCCATTTTTTTTTGGCCAATTTCTCCCATTTAGAATGGCTGTGTTTACCCAATAACTGTATTTTCATTGTATATCTAGGAAGTAACTAACTTGCTGTTGATTTCATAGGCTCATTGGCAGAAGAGACTAACCTTGTCTCAGATGAGACTTTAAACTGTGGACTTTTAGATTAATGCTGAAATGAGTTAAGACTTTGGGGAACTGCTGGGAAGGCATGATTGGTTTTGAAATACGAGGTCAGGAGATTTAGAGGGGCCAGTGGCAGAATGATATCGTTTAGCTGTGACCCCACCCAAATTTCATCTTGAATTTTATCTCCCAGAATTCCCATATGTGGTGGGAGGGACCCAGGGGGAGGTAATTGAATCATGGGGGCCAATCTTTCCAGTGCTATTCTCCTGATAATGAATAAATCTCCTGAGATCTGATGGGTTTATCAGGGGTTTCTGCTTTTGCTTCTTTCTCATTTTTCTCTTGCTACTGCCATGTAAGAATACCTTTCACTTCTGTCATGATGGTGAAGCCTCCCCAGCAATACAGAACTGTAAGTCCTAATCTCTCTGTGTTCCCAGTTTCAGGTATGTCTTTATCAGCAGTGTGAAAACGAACTAATACACTTCTCAAAAGAAGACATACATGTGGCCAACAAACACATGAAATTAAGCTCAACACCACTGATGTTTAGAGAAATGCAAATCAAAACCACAATGAGATATTATCACATACCAGTCAGAATGGCTATTACTAAAATATTGAAAATAAAATTAAATAACAGATGCTGGTGAGATTGTGGAGAAAAGGGAACCCTTATACACTATTGGAGAGAGTGTAAATTAGTCAACCATTGTGGAAAGTAGTGTGCTGATTCCTCAGAATCTAAAGACAGAAATACCATTCAACTTAGCAATCCCATTACTGGATATATACCCAAAGGAATATTTTTGTTCTATTATAAAGACACATGCATGTGTATGTTCATTGCAGTACTATTCACAATTGCAAGGACATATAATCAGCCTAAATGTCCATCAAGGATTTACTAGATTAAAAAATGTGGTACAAATACATCGTGAAGTACTATGCAGCCATAAAAATAATAAGATCATGTTCTTTGGAGGAACATGGATGGAGCTGGAGGACATTATCCTTAGTAAAATAATGCAGGGACAGAAAATCAAACACCCCATGCTGTCACTTATAAGTGGGAGCTAAATAATGAGAACACATGGACATATAGAGGGGAACAACATACACTGGGGCCGATTTGAGGGTGGAGGTTGAAAGGAGAAAATGGATCAGGAAAATAACTAATGGGTACTAGGCTTAATACCTGGGTGATGAAATAATCTATACAACAAACCCCCATGAAACAAGTTTATCTATGTAACATACCTGCAAATGTACCCCTGAATTTAAATAAAAGTTAAAGAAAATTAACTATAATTTTTTTAAATGGTGACATTGACATCAGCAGATTAGAGTGAACATCTTCGACGTTTTGCATCATGATGAAATGCTTTCATTATATGTTGTTCTTTTTATTGAAGAGCCATTCTAAATATTGTGAGATGCATTGCTGCAATAAGCTGTTTAACTTCTCTCAACAGTATTTCAACAATAGTTACCTTTTAACTTATTAATTCAATTTTTTGAATTGATACTAATTACTTAATAGAATATTCATGATGAGGCATAGTTACAAATATGTTCACCACAACATCTTTCTTAAAAATTAAATACAAAATCCTCTACAACTCTGACAATATGGGCTGAAGTGTTTCTTTGATGTATATATGACTACATATGGAATGCATTTACCTGACAAATACATTAAATATTGAGATGTTTATCTATTATTATTATTATTATTATTATTTTGACAGCACTTCCCTCTTTTTGCCCAGGCTGGACTACAATGGAGCCATCTCTAATCATTGCGACCTCCGCCTCCCTGGTTCAAGTGATTCTCCTGCTTCAGACTCTTGAGTAGCTGGGATTACATCATGCGCCACCAAGCCTGGCTAATTTTATATTTTTAATAGAGATAGGGTTTCTCCATGTTGGTCAGGTTGGTCTTGAACTCCCAGCTTCAGGTCATCTGCCCACCTCAGCCTCACAAAATACTGGGATTACAGGCATGAGCCACTGTGTCTGGCCTCATTATCATTTCACAAAATGGTTGTTTTTGGTACTGAGATTTACTAAAATTTATGTTTCAGTTTTCTTTCTTTTTGATTATCTTTGTTTCTTTCTATTTTTTTGTAACATGGGCACATACTAACAAAAAGGGGAAATTTTCAGGTTGGGGGAAAGTAGTCTACTAGACCTTAAACCAATTTCCAGGGTGTGACCAATACAAGTCCCAAATGTATAAGCTGAAAAAAGACTTTAAGGAAATGGTAAAGAAGTTACTTTGCTAAGCTAAAAATACAGGATTAGGATAAAGGACAGATCCAGACCCTGATACTTGATTTCTTTATGTAAGGCTTACACCTTGTTTAGAATAACTCAAATTGTAACCCCCAGTACAGAACTACTTGACTGATAATAATTTTAAGGCAATTAAAGATTTTCATATTTTTAAAAATCAATCTCAATTCATCTATCTACCTTCCTATATTTTTGTAAGGTAAAACAAAGCATACTATTGGTCATATCATGTATGTATTTATATGTATGATACAAATATATATTTAAATATTTTTCTAGAAACTATTCAGTCAATGGAAGGCTTTTAAATGCATGAGATCTAGCAAAATTATCTAAACTTATAATTGTGTCTTTTAATCACAAAACTATTTAATTTTTAAATACAACTCAAGAATATATGACTTTGGTGAATTAAAGTGGAAAAGCTACTCAGATAAATCCTTGCTGTTATAGGGCTAAAAAATACTTTTATAAATCAATCCAAAAGCTTCAGATCATGTAGAAATGTACTTGTCTATTATTTTCATTATTCCAGAATTTGACACAGCCTGACAATATCATCCTGCCCCAGGCCCCTCCCAAATTTCATGTTCCTTTCACATTTCAAAACCAATTATGCCTTCTCAACAGTCCCCAAAATTCTTAATTAATTCCAGCATTAACCTAAAAGTCTAAGTCCAAAGTCTCATCTTAGATAAGGAAAGTCCCTTCCACCTATCAACCTGTCAAATCAAAAGCAAGTTAGTTACTTTCTAGATACAATGAGGGTAGAGGCATTGGGTAGATACACCCACTCCAAATGGAATAAATTGGCCAAAACAAAGGGGCCCCAAGCAAGTCCAAAATCCAGTGGGGCAGTCAAATCTTAAAGCTTCAAACTGATTTTCTTTGACTCCATGTCTCACATCCAGGTTATGCTGATGCAAGAGGTAGGCTCCCATGGCCTTAGGCAGCTCCAACCCTGTGGCTTTGCAGTGTACAGTCCCCCTCCCAGCTGCTTTCATAGGCTGGCATTGAATGTCTTCAGCTTTTCCAGGTGCATGGTAAAAACTGTCAGTGGATCTACTGATAACATTATGGTATCTGGAGAGTGGTGGCCCTCTTCTCACAACTCCACTAGGCAGTGCTCCAGTGGAGACTCTGTGTGGGGGTTCCAACCCCACATCTCTCTTCTGCATTGCCCTGGCAGAGGTTTTTCATGAGGGTTTCACTCCTACAGCAAACTTCTGCCTGGATATCCAGGCATTTCCATATATCTGAAATTGAGGCAAAGGTTCCCAAACCTCAGTTCTTGACTGCTGTGCATCCACAGGCCCAACTCCACATGTAAGCCACCAAGGCTTGAAGCTTGCACCCATTGAAGCAATAGCCTGTGTTGTACATTGGTCCCTTTTAGCCACGGCTGGAATGCAGGGCATCAAATCTCTAAACTGTACAAAGCAGCAAGGCCCTAGGCCCATCCCAGGAAACCATTTATTTCTCCTAGGCCTCTGGGCCTGTTATGGAAAAGGCTACTGTAAAGTCCTCTGACTTGCCCTGGAGACATTTTCCCCATTCTCTTGGTGAATAACATTTGGCTCCTCAATACTTACACAAATTCCTGCAGGTGGCTTAAATTTCTCCTCAGAAAATACGGCCGGGCACGGTGGCTCAAGCTTGTAATCCCAGGACTTTGGGAGGCTGAGGCAGGTGGATCACGAGGTCGAGAGATCGAGACCATCCTGGTCAACATGGTGAAACCCCGTCTCTACTAAAAATACAAAAAATTAGCTGGGCATGGTGGCGCGTGCCTGTAATCCCAGCTACTCAGGAGGCTGAGGCAGGAGAATTGCCTGAACCCAGGAGGCGGAGGTTGCGGTGAGCCGAGATCACGCCATTGCACTACAGCCTGGGTAACAAGAGCGAAACACCGTCTCAAAAAAAAAAAAAAAAAATCTCCTCAGAAAATAGATTTTTCTTTTCTATAACATCATTAGGTTGCAAGTTTTCTAAACTGTTATACTCTGCTTCCCTTTTAAACATAAGTTCCAATTCACCTTTGTAAATATATAAAATTCACCTTTGTAAATATATAAAATGGAATGCTTTTAAGAACACCCAAGTCACATCTTGAATGCTTTGCTGCTTAGAAATTTATTCTGCCATATACCTTAAATCATCTCGCTCAAGTTCAAAGTTTCATAGATCTCTAGGGTGGGGACAAAATGCTGCCAGTCTCTTTGCTAAAGGATAGCAAGAGTTACCTTCATTCTAGTTCCCAACAAATTATTCATCTCTATCTAAGTAAACGTCAGCCTGGCCTTCATTATCCATATAAATATCAGCCTCTTGATCAAACACATTCATCAGGTCTCTAAGAAGCTCCAAACTTTCCCACATTTTCCTGTTTCCTTCTGAGCCCTCAAAACTGTCCCAAATATGTCTATTACCCAGTCCCAAAGTCACTTCCACAATTTTGGGTATCTTTTTAGCAGCACCTTACTATCTCAGTACCAATATACTGTATTAATCTATTCTGACACTGCTGAAAAAAGTCATACCTGAGACTGGGTAATTTATAAAGAAAAGAGGTTTATTTGACTCACAGGTCAGCTTGGCTGGAGGATGCCTAAGGAAACTTATAATCATCAAAGAAGGCAATGGGGAATAAAGGCACTTTGTTCACAAGGTAGCAAGAAAGAGAATTGCCAAGCAAACAGGGGAAGAACCACTTATAAAACCATCAGATATCATGAGAACTCACTCATTATCACAAAAACAACATGAGGGAAAGCACCTCCATGATTCAATTACTTACACCTGTTCTTTCCTTTGACATGTTAGGCTTATTGGGATTATGGAGATTACAATTCAAGATGAGATTTGGGTGGGGACTACAAAGCCTCACTTTATCAATACACAAAGTCAGAAGCTACATATATAGTGGAAAAAAGCAGCGTGCTGAGTATCAGGAAATGGTGATGGTAATAATAAATAATACTTGTATAATATAATAATAAATAATACTTGTATAATACATTATATTTACTAGGAATGTTCAGATACAGCACTTCATGTAATCCTTGCAAAAGAACATAATAAAATAGGCGCCTTATTATTCTCATTTTGCAAAAAAAGAAAACTGAGACTCAGAATTTAAATGACTTGCTCAAGTCATACACAGCTGGTGGTAGAAGTGGAATAAAACTTACAAGTTATAATGGAATGGACTGGCTTTAAGAGCTGGCTTTATCACTTATTAGCTATGCAAAATTCAATAATTTTCATCCTTTCTTTGGTACTTAGTTTCCTTGTCTGTAAATGGTTCAGGCTAGATGGTCTCCACTTTTATCCAGTCAGCATATTTGTGTTCCATAATTTTTGGAAGTAAATATTCAATGGTTTAAAAACAATTAAGATTGCTTCCTTAGATTAAATAACATTAGAAAGCTCCAGCTGATTTGATTGCATCTGCTTATAGCAAAACAAATGTTCATACTGTGTTCATTTCCAAACCATTTTGGTCATCATATATTGTAATTTTGTAGATACTATATATGGCTTAATATAAAATTCATTGTAAAATATGTCACTTGTAAGCACATATACACAGAGGCAAAGGCATCCGAGCTGGAGATGCCACTTGTGTAGCTAAATGTAGCTGCTAGATACTGTGAGAGAGGTCCAAGATGACTGCTAGTTGACATTGGAAAAGCTGCTAGGATTGTACTTGTGTGACTTTACACAATGGAAAAACTGTAGTCAAAAAACAAACAAAGAAATTTGGTTGTGAAGTGTCTCAGCTATGAAGATGTGCAGATTAAAGATTCTTTGACATTAGAGTTAGTAACGGATTTGAAAGAGTGATTTTGACCACCTAAGTTGATGACAATGGAAGCCTCACTGACATCCATTAAGATAGTAACAGCATATTGGAGAGCAATGAAGACACTCAAACAACAGTTCTTCAATGTCTTTCTCTCTTCGTCTTTAAACTATAACATTTACAATTTTTAACGAGCTAACCATGTAGGCCAGCAAAATAAAATATTAACACCATGAGATGTGTACTTAAAATATAAGAGGTGTGTTATAGAACGTTTCCCTTGCCCTTCTTTTTTCTGGCATCTGTATGTTTTTCAAAGCTTTTGAGCTCATTTGTAATGCGTCTTTTCCCATACTAGCCCAGGATGACAAATTACATCTTGACACTAACTCCCTCTCTTTTAGTGTGTTCTTCAATGTTTTCCAACAGTTTGACAGAAGGAGATAATTTGAAGCTTACATTTGAATTAGTTAGGATGCAATAAATAAAAGAAAAGGTGTTGGTGCATTTGACAAATTGTCCTCACGTATAGTTAGCTGTGCAAATACCTCACACCTCAATTTACCATTTTGAAAAATAAATGTGTCATTATGTATTACATATTGTTACTAGGTATTGGAAAGAGAGAGAGAAAAAACAGGCATTTTATTATAAGCTGTCAAAAAGCCCTATGTCAAATGCAGCACTCTGCATATATAGGGTACATAATAAATATCTGTTAAAGGGTATTAAGTTGGAGGGTACTTACCATGGAAAGATAATTGGACTTCCTCTTGCTCTTTTTTTCATTATCTCCTTCAAGCTTTTGCTCTCTTAGGTATTCCTCAGTATCTAATTTTCTACTCTTCTCCCTCTGTAGTTGGTCCCTTTAAGTTGATTTCTGATTTACCCTGTCTATTCACAATTCAATTCAGCTTCTATTTGTTCATGTTTTCCCTTCTTGTACTAAATCAATCATCCTCAACTCTATACAAATGAGAATCCTAGTAAATTCTTTATTAAGCCGTATTGTCAGCTTTATGTCAGGAGACGAATCATTTATATGGGAAATGATGTAGCAACTGACCAAGGAAGACAATTTTACAACATGTTAAGTACAGGATTTGTTAAGTTGTTTTATTGTCACACAGATGAAAGCTGTTTTTTCTTTCTTCTTTTTTTTTCTTTTCACGGAGTCTTGCTCTGTCACCCAGTCTGCATTGCAGTGGTGTGATCTCGGCTCACTGCAATCTCCACCTTCTGAATTCAAGCAGTAGTCCTACCTCGGCCTCCCAAGTACCTGGGATTACAGGCGTCTTCCACCACGCCCAGCTAATTATTTTGTATTTTTAGTAGAGATGAGTTTTTACCATGTTGGCCAGGCTGGTTTCAAACTCCTGACCTCAAGAGATCCACCTGCCTCGGCCTCCCAAAGTGCTGGGATCACAGGTGTGAGCCACAACGCCTGGTCAAAACCTATGTTTTACACATTAAGATTCCTATTTTATTCATCACTAAACCCATCTGAGTTTTCAATGACAAAATCTGGTCAAAGAAAATTGCAGTTCACCTCTTTGACAGACTAAATGCAAATTCAAGTTTCCTGGGAGTTATATTAAGGGTTGAAACAATCACAGTTGATACACTATTGTTTCTTATCACCAGCTGGAATTAGAATATCATCCTATATAATGAAATATGTTACATGTTTTCTCATCATTATGTTGCAATACGTTAGCATCCAACTGGGTGTTTATTATTCCTAGCAGCTTATTAACAATGAGCCTGTGACAGAAAACAAGACATAAAAGAAAGAACATGGAACGACTTAGGTGTATCTTCAAAATAAATGACAAGATTATTATTTTTCTATTGTGGAATATAAAACCAGGTGCCAAATGCTTTTGCATTTCCGATTGTCATTTAGTGTGGAGTAGAACCTGGCAGAGGCAGTTGTCAATTGCTTATTAAAATGAAATGGTACATTATTGTGAAAGAAATCCACCACTTGTGCTTCCTTCCAGTAGATGTAATTATCCCTTAATGATCCATGGAAGGATTATGTAATACTTACATTTCATACCAACCAAACAGCTCTTTTCTGTCATACAACGTTTGACAAATAATACAAAAGGAAGAAAATCTGTTCTTTCTCAACATAACATTAAGAAGATTAAATTATATTTAATTTCCTGGACATGTTTCTGTGGAAATATCTACGGGCTATGTAAGCGAGTAGATGCAGAAACTTTTGATACATTGGCATCTGGGCAAACCAATGATTATTATTTCCGTAACATCATTACTCCCACCACTGCTACTACTACTACTACTGGCTATATTTGTCAAAAGTTTTGGCTTCCCTAAATCTGATATCTTTTAAGTGCTTGGGAAACTCCTATACCACGAGGCAGAGCTGACCTGACATCCATCCACTCATCAACAAATATGTATTTAGTAACTACGATAACCCAGGTATTGTTCTAGGCTTTTGGGGTACATAAGCAAACAAAATAGACAAGAATGTCTGTCCTTTGGAAGTTCTAGTAAAAGAAAGGCAATAAACAGATATAATATAGTAAATTTATAGTTTGTATGAAGGTAAGAGCGCAATGGAAGAAATAGAAAATTGTAAATGAAAATTATAAATTCTGGAGACTACAATTTTATGGTGATTATTTTAAAACAGTTAGAAAAGATTATATTCAAGGAAAGAATCAAAAAGAGTGTACCATGTGGATATCTCTAGAGAGCGATGGAGACAGAGAGAAGAGTAAGTGAAAAGGTTATGAAGGAGGAGAATTTCTGGTACGTTCGGTAACAGCAAAGAATCTAATGTTACTGAAGGAGAATGAATGAGGGTGAGATGAACAGGAAAGTTGAGCATAGAAAGCACTGGAAGCCAGATTGATTAAATTGTAGTCTATTGTAATGAGAAGGACTTTTACTCTGAGTATTCATGCCTTTGTAAATTCGCCCTTCCACATTCTATCAGAGTTGCATATTACACCTGCAATAATAAGTAACTTCTGATCTTAAATTTTCAAAGATACTTTGGTTTCTCTCTTGCTTTTTCTGAGATCACAGTATCTTGGGGAAGACAGATGATATGCCGTGAAGCCACTTAGACAACCATGAAATAGTTATCACCATGAGCAAAGAAGCCCCTTTGCCATTATACAACAAGGAATAAAAACATCTTTTAAACAGCTATGTGATGAAGTCACAAAATTTTATTTGTTTCTTAGGGTTTTATCCCCAAATTCAATGTTATGCTTACATCTATTTACAATTGGTATAGTTAAATATAGTTCACTATTACTCACAAATGCCTGGTATTACATCATGTACTTATGGCATATTTTACTAATCCTTTACCTGAGTTAACACCTAGATTGCTTTCCATACTCTGTTATAAATGAACAGTTCTTTTGCCATCAAACTTGGCGTTTTCACTTTCATAAAAGTAGAGGTAGCCTCTATATTTCAAAGAACAACATTAGAAACTTGTGTCCTGGGAAAAGAGCCAAAAATACCATTGTTTTTCTTAAAATCTGAGATTCATATACTCTCCAAAACCCCCAAATATTTTGTTTCTCTGTATTTGGGAATTCAGTGAATCTGCATATTCAGCACATTTTTTCATGTGACTATAATGCACACAAACCATTTAAGAAACACTTGGTGTAACTTTCTGCCTGGTTATCTATTTGACAGCCATAGTTTCTTATAAATAGAACCTCTTGGTTTCCCCTCTCAGTCACACTAATGTTTGAGAACCACATGTGCAAGGATTTTATACTCTGTCTGTACATTAAGTCACCTGTGGAGCGTTTTAATAATGCTAATGTCTTGGATATACCTTCATGTATTTATTTTAATAGGCCAGTGATTCTCAAGCTTAAGTATACATGATATGGCTGAGGTAGCTTTACCATTGATATATCTGGGTCCCACACACAAGAATGAATTTAATTGTTTTGGTTTGTTTCTAGAACTTTGAAATGTTTTTAAGTTTTCAAGGTAATTTTAACATAGAACAAAGTTTAAGAACATCTGGTCTGAGGTGAGTCCTAGGATTTGGGATAACAAAACAAACAAGAAAACTTAACTCCCAACCTAGGTAGAGATCCTCTAGACCAGCCCCAGAGTTTCCTGTGCATTACTTTCTATCTGAGAACCTCATTCTGTTAACTATCTATGGCACAGATCTTTAAGTAGTTCCACTTCTTGAATAATTTTATCTTCTCCATTCTGCAAGAAATTTAGCGTTATTGTTTCAAATTGCCCCTAACAATATTAACACATGGCACTTTAAATGTATTATAGACTTCTTTCTAGGATTTACTTGATTCTTGATAATGTTTTACTTCCTTAAGATTGTATAATTGTATCTTTCTACTTATTATTACTTTCTGATAAGAAACAATATATATTCCAATTATCTGATTATATATACATATATATGTGTATATATGTATATATATGTATATATATGTATATATGTATATATATATGTATATATACATATATATGTATATATATATGTATATATATATATATATATCTCCAACTTTCTGATAAGAAACAATATATATCCAGTATAGATATACATCCAAAAAAGAAAGGCTATGTTCCTCCTCTATTGACTCCAAAGAAGCTCACCTAATGCCAGAAAACTCTTTCGTTTCCAAAGCCCAACCTATTTCTTTAGGATTTATGAGAATGTCTTTTAGGCTGGTGGACAGGGCCACCCTGCAAAGCCAAATCTTAGACAGAGAGATGAATATTATATGGTTATCTTGGTTAGGCCTGAAGTGGATACCAGACAGCTTTCAGGAAGACTCCTTGAATTCTTTATTCCAAACGTGTACACAAATAGTAATGGATTGTGGTTGTTATTATTATTACTTTTTCTCTCTCTGTGCATTTACCTTACAGCTTCTTTTTGTTTTCATTCTTTTTTTAACTTTTTCTTTTTTTATTTTCTTTCTTTTTTAATTTATTTTTCTTTAGCTTCTTCTAATAATAGTTAAACCTTGTCTTTAAGGCACTCATCATCTACCAGTTGAGGTACTAGTAGATTTGTCAATTGCATTGCTTCAAACACATTATAAAAATACCCATCCCTATCAAAAGAAATAACACAGACTGGGTCAATCATCATACTTTATCCTTGGGTATCATTTTGGCCCAAGAGTAGATACTGGACCCTAATCATTCTATCTTCTCCAGGATTTAGAAATTAGCAAAAAGAAACCTTCCAGTGGATTTACTTAGTAAGGAGAATGAGTCTGGAGTTATCTGAAGTGATTTTACCTGTCACATGTACAGCACGTCTATGCAGAATGCAGAGAAGCAAAGTTAAGAATTTGTGAGAGAGAAGGCTTTGGACCTCTAGAATTGTAATCTAAACTCATGTACTTTTCAGTTAATGAGTCAATAAATGTCTATTTTTGTTTATGCTTGTTTGGTTTGAGTTTGGTTTCTATCACTTGCACCAGAACGTGCCTTACTAATTCAACCACTTTCTAAATAAATTGCCAGTAGCAATGGATTTTACTTTGTTTTTTGAGTAAAATTGGTACACTTTTTTGATATGTCTGATTGGACTAATTGACAAGTTGAAGACCATAAGAGTTGAAAATAACCAAAGCTGGGCATGAGATAGGAAAAATTTTTCTAAGGTGTCTGGTATAAAGTATTTCTAATATTAATGCTGCATTTGGGATAGAAGAAAAACAACTGATTCGAATAACTTGGAAAATATTAACTTGAAACATATGATATCTTCATTGTCTAGGCCAGAAATTGTCAAATATTTGCAATTTTCTTTTAATCAACTAAATACAATTTTATGTAAAAAGAAAAAGTGTTTCACATGGATTAAAATAAAGTAATCACCCTGAGCATGAAAAGCCACAATGAGACTTCTCTATGAAGTCTCTATTGAGATATGCTACATAATCCTAGAAGTGCTGAAACACAAGATTGACTCTATAGATAGTAAATTAGCTTCATCTCTATGTCAATATTCAATCTATCTTGGAACAAAATCTATACATTCTTGTCAACCTATAATCCTGACAAACACAAGAGGTTTTGAAAAAATTGACCAATAATGTTGGTCTAGGTCCTAGCATTTAATTTCCACTAGTACTGGAATCTTGGCTAATAATATTATCATTTGATTCATTAATTTAATAAGTATTTAATAACCAAATGCTATGCACTAGGCTCTTAAAGTATATTGGATATATAATCAACTAAACAGACAAAAATCAATGTATTCCCGGAATTTATATTCTGGTGGGAAGAAAGATAAACAACAAATCGAATTTCAGAATATGTAAGAAGTTACTATGTATCATGAGCAAGAATAATGCAGAACCATGACATGGGAATTTGAGAAGTTCACAGTTTTATGTTGGATGGATGGTGGGATGGCCAGGGAAAATTTCACCAAGAAGATGTCATTTAGCAAAGACCTGATTAAGGGTAAAGGACCAAGCCATGTAGATATTTTAGGAAAGAGTGTTCTGACAGAAAAATACTAGCAAAATTAGAGTCCCTAAGGTATCTTTGTGAGTAGTATTTTCAAAGAATAGGAAAGAAGTCAGTATGGCTGGAAGACAGGAAGAAGAAGAGAGGGGAGAAAGGAGGTCAGAAAGGTCATAGGAGGCCAGATCTGTAGCTTGTAGCCAATGCAAGACTTATTTGAGATGGGAGCCCTTTGAGCATCTTATGTAGAGTATTGATATAATCTGATCTAACAGGATAACTTGCTGATGTGTTGAGAGCTGACAGAAAGGGAACGGGTTTGGAAGCAGTTATATGGCTATATGGAATAGTAATGCAGGATAGAGATAATGGTGGTTTTGACTAGGGTAGTAACTGTGGAGATAGTGAGAAGTCATGGTGTTATGGCAGTAGTTTTTATATAGAACTGTGATGGTTAATACTGAGTATCAACTTGATTGGATTGAAGGATGCAAAGCATTGATCCTGGGTATGTCTGTGAGGGTCTTGCCACAATAGATTAACATGTGAGTCAGTGAGCTGCAAAAGGCAGACTCACTCTCAATCTGGGTGGGCACCATCTAATCACCTGACAGCATGCCCAGGATGTAAAGCAGGTAGAAAAACGTGAAAAGGCTAGACTGGATTAATCTTCCAGCCAATATTTTTCTCCCATGCTGGATGCTCCCTGTTCTTTAGCTTTGGGACTTGGACTGGCTTCATTGCTCCTCAGCTTGCAGACAACCTATTGTGGGACTTTGTGATTGTGTAAGTTTAATACTCCTTAATAAACTCATATATATATATATGTATATATATATATATATATATATATACATATATATACACACACACACACACACACACATACACAAAATATTTCTCTTCTGTATTTTTTCTATAATTCTCTTTCACTATATATATTTATATATATTATGGAAATTACAGAAAAGTTACAGAAGAGCAATATTTTGTATAGTAAGAATGCCATCTGAAATAATTTCATAGGTGGGATATTTTTCCAAACTAAGTATTTAGAGAACTAGTCAGATACGGACTAATAGGAAACGTTGATGTTTGGTTCTTGTATTAGTCATGGTTCTCTAGAGGGACAGAACTAATAGGATAGATAGATATAGACATAGATATAGATATCTATTAAATTATCCTATAATAGGATATAATAATATATACTAAATTATTAGAGAACTAGTCAGATACAGACTAATAGGAAATATTGGTGTTTCGTTCTTGTATTAGTCATGGTTCTCTAGAGGGACAGAACTAATAGGATATATTATATGATATATATAATATGTAGTTTGGAAAAGTGTCCCACTGTGAAATTATTTCAGGTGGCATTCTCACTACACAAAGGAAAGAAAAAAACTCTAATAATCTTGCTCTTCTATAACTTTCCTCTAATTTTCTTCTCAGCTAAGGACATTGTTTTTCTACATATCATTAAATGTCAGTTCCTGGGACCTCCATTCAATGTTCACAATAAAGAAAGCAGGAAACTATTTATAGTAAGTCCTCAATATTGATAGAATTTTGGAAGATGTGACTTTCAGTGAAATGATGTGTGATGAAATCAATATGATTATAGGCTAATTGATGTACCTAAGAATTAAGCTCCTATGGCATATATCTGGCCACAGAAACATTACCAAACTTTGAAATAAAGACCAAAATACAAACATTAAAATAAATTGTTTAACATATTGTATTAGTCATTTTCAAACTGATGATAAAGACATATCTGAGTATGGGAACAAAAAGAAGTTTAGCTGGATTTACAGTTCCACATGGTTAGGGAGGCCTCAGAATCATGGTGGGAGTTGAAAGGCACTTCTTACATGGCAGTAGCAATAGAAAATGAGGAAGAAGGAAAAACAGAAACCTCTGATAAACCCGTCAGATTTGGTGAGACTTATTCACTATCATGAGAATAGCACAGGAATGACCTGCCACCATAATTCAGTTACCTGCCCCTGAGTCCCTCGCACAATGCATGGGAATTCTGAGAGATACAATTCAAGGTGAGATTTGGATAGGGACACAGCCAAAACATATCACATACCTTTAACAAACACTGTTAAAGACAATTAAGACATTTGTTTGCCCAATTTTTGGTGAATCAGTGAGTGACAATTGTAGTGGTGGTGGTTTAAATAAAAGAATCAATGTTTGCTAAGCAAACATTTCAAGGGACATATTCTGCCACCACTCGGTTCAGAAACAAGCAATTCAAAATATTGTGGGCTCACTGATTGTTTCCTTACTACATCGTTTATTATCATGCATTTATATGATTATTGTAGCCTTTCCAAAATTTTATTTTACCATAACGTATCCATGTATTCATTCTTTTTTCAACCTGCCTATTCTGTTTCAAGGTCATGGGTGGCCAGAACTTATCCAGGCAGCTAAAGGTGCATGGCAGGAACCAGTCCTGGCCAGGGTGTCATTCCATTGCAGACTTGCACTCACACATACCTTAACACTCACTCAGACTCAGACAGTGTTGACATGCCAGTTCACTGGTGTGCACAGCTTTGAAATGTGCGAGACGCATGCAGTACCCATAGAAAACACACAGACATGATGAGAATGTGCAAATGCCATACAGACAGTGGGCCTGGCTGGACTTTAATTATATTTTCTCATCAAGTGTTAAAAAAAAGACATCGAATGAACCAAGATTATTTGAAGAACTGCTCTGCTACATAATGGTCAAATATAATTGATTCTTTATGAAAAGAAACATTTTCCTAGTGTCACCTTATGAATTGTCACTAAATGCTGATTTAGTTCATTACAGTCTATTGTTAAAAAGCAATCAAGGAATTTGATATTTTTTCAAATGGCTGTTTGGATTATGCAAGTGTAGGGCTATGAGACAGTATGGTAAGGAGCTGGATGAAGGGTTAAAGGGGTATACTCAAGGGAATTCCCTTCAGAATTGTTGCCTTTAGGCCCAATTACTTGTTTCTAATTGAACTATTGTATGTAGTGTGCTAATATGTTTTCAAAATTGTATACTCCACTTAAAATGATTTTGTGTTTTCAAAAGCATTTATTTTTCTGCACAATACAACCTTCAGGGTATATGTTTACTGGCTAATAAAATGTCGAAGGCATGCATGTATTGGCAGAGAAGCCCACACCCTGGAGTGTGTTATTGCTTGCATAATTAGCCATCAATTATCACCAGTTACATTTGCACCTGTTCCATTTGCAGATCTTTGGACTTTCAAGCTAGCCCAATTAGCATGTTGTGAACTTTGTCCCACTTGTAAGAAAGTGGGAAAACCATCTCTGCTTTGAAGAATCTCTACTTAAGGAAAGTCTGCACAACCATCTGAGAAGGAAATACTTCAGTCAAACCACTTTAAATACACTGTGAAAATATTAGTATATCCCCCCAAAAACAGTTATTTTGTTTGCAATCATGTATTTTGGAGTTCCAAAAAACTCAAAATAATTTCATTTTACTAATAAAGAAAATAAGCCCTGGAAAGTGAAAGTGACTTTTCCGTAGTCTTCTACCATGTTAGTGGCTCAGCCAGTGCCAGAGCCCAAGTACTGCTAGTACAAATCTGTTTCTATTCTGGCAGGTGGTTAATATGCACCTTTTACTTTGAGACTGAATTCAAGATCTGGCTTGTTTTGGATATTGAGAGTTATGGGATTCAATGGCACATTTTAAACAATTCCGTTCCCATTTCAGTTACACAAATCGCTGATTATACCAGGCTTAGAATAAATGTTCTTGAAGGTTAATGTTTTTGTTCTGTCTGTTGTTATTTTGAAAGCTTTGGGAGACATACTATTATGCCAATGCTATAGTTAATAAAATTAGGCTTCTCTTGGGTCTTCTACCTGAAGATGGTCTTGCAAGTCTTTTATTTTTGTCTGTGATTGGATGCAGTTTGTAAAGACTGCTTATATCTGAGGGCTTCTAACTCTAGTTTACCACATGATGGCTATAATTTGCCAGGTGCATTGGTAGATCTGGTGACCTTGGTTGTCCAAAGCCAAAAAGGTTAACATAATTTTAGTATAAATTGTATTGCAAGAAAAAGCTAAGGATAAATTATGCTTCTAAACTTTGTATTTTATGACTTATAAAAATTAGTCTTCTGGATCTTTCAATTATAGATTTCAGTCCCCATTCAACTGTATGGGTCCTTAATAGCTAAAATATTTTGGCTTTTTTATACACAAACATAGAAACAGTTCACCCTCTGAAGGAAAAATCTATATGCAACATACTTTGTGAAAAGCTATGATTGATGTCATAGTTAATAATTTAACAGATATTCTTTCTCCTTTGCCTACAGAAATTTCAGCTAGTAATTACACTCGGTTTTAGTGATCTCGTATCAGAGTATGCACAAAGATTCATTCAATGAGACTTCAATTTGGTAGTTAAAAAAATCTTAGTAATTGGTTGGTTAAAGTGATGATATAATGACTGGAGAATTATACTAAAAAGTCAAGGAACCAACCTCTTATCCATATTTACCGTGTTTAAGCTGGGTTTCCTGAATCAATGAGAAGTGATATTGAGAACATGGGTTTTTGAGTAAGACAATCTAATTACACTCTTTATTTTAAAGTGTACAATTAAATTATTATTGACTATAGTCACCCTGTTGTACAATCAAATAGTAGGTCTTATTCATTCTTATTATTTTTGTATTCATTCACCATCTCTACATCCCCCCACTGTACACTATCCTTCCCAGCTTATGGTCACCCTCTTTCTGCTCTCTATCTTCATGAATTCAATGGTTGATATTTACATCCAGCAAATAAGTGAGAACATGTGATGTTTGACTTTCTGTGCCTGGTTTATTTTACTTAATATAATTACCTCCTGTTCCATCCATATTGTTGCAAATAACAGAATATCAGCTTTTTTTTTTTAAATGGCTGAATAGTACTACATTATGTATATGTACCACATTTTCTTTATCTATTCATCCATTGATAGGCATTTAGGTGGCTTTCAAATCTTAGCTATTGTAAGCAAGGCCGTAACAAACATAGGAATGTAGATATAAATTCAATATTCGGATTTCCTTTATTTTGGGTATATGCCCAGCATTGGGATTTCTAGATAACATAGTTGTTCAATTTTTATCTTTTGGAGGGCCATCCAAACTATTCTCCATAGTGATTATAGTGATTTATATTCCCAGCAACAGTGTACAATGATTCCATTTTCTCCACACCCTTGACAGTATTTGTTATTGCCTGACTTTTAGATATAAGTCATTTTAACTGGGGTGAGATTACTCATTGCAGTTTTGAATTGCATTTCTCTGATGACCAGTGATCTGAGCACCTTTTTGTATGCTCTTTTGCCATTCCTATGTTTTATTTTGTGAAGTCCATTTAGATATTTTGCCCATTTTAAAGATCAGATAATTAAAGTTTTCTTATAGGTTTGAGGTCCTTATATATTCTCATTATTAATACCTTGCCGGGGGGTCGTTTGCAAACATTCTTTCCTATTCTGAGGTTTGTCTCTTCAATCTGTTGTTTCCTTTGCTGTGCAGGACCTTTTTAACTTGACATGATCCCATTTATTCATTTTTTCTTTGGTTGCCTGTGCCTGTGTGGTATTACTCAAGACATTTTTGCCCAGACTAATGTTCTGGAAATTTTTATCAATGTTTTCTTGCAGTAGTTTTTATAATTTGAGACCTTAGATTTAAGTCTTTAATTCATTTTGATGTGATTTTTGTATACAGTGAGAGATAGGGATCTAGTTTTATTCTTCTGCATATAGATATCCAGCTTTCCAAGCACCATTTATTGAAGATACTGTCTTTTCCTTAGTATATGTTCTTGACACTTTTGTCAAATATGAGTTCACTGTAGGTGTATAGATTTGTTTCTAGGTTTTCTATTCTGTTCCGATGGTCTATGTGTCTGTTTTTATGCCAGTACCATGCAGCTTTGATTACCATAGCTCTGTAGTATAATTAGAAATCAGGTAATGTGCCGGGCGCGGTGGCTCAAGCCTGTAATCCCAGCACTTTGGGAGGCCGAGGCGGGTGGATCACGAGGTCAAGAGATCAAGACCATCCTGGTCAACATGGTGAAACCCCGTCTCTACTAAAACTACAAAAAATTAGCTGGGCATGGTGGCTTGTGCCTGTAATCCCAGCTACTCAGGAGGCTGAGGCAGGAGAATTGCCTGAACCCAGGAGGTGGAGGTTGTGGTGAGCCGAGATCACGCCATTGCACTCCAGCCTGGGTACCAAGAGCGAAACTCCGTGTCAAAAAAAAAAAAAAAAAAAAAAAAAAGAAAGAAAGAAAAAAGAAAAAAAGAAAGAAATCAGGTAATGTGATTCCTTCAGTTTCGTTAATTTTGCTTAGGGTGGTTTTGTCTATTCTGAATCTTTCGTGGTTCAATATAAATTTTAGGATAGCTTTTTTCTCTTTCTGTGAAGAAAGTCATTGGAGTTTTGATAGGCATTGAATTGAATCTGTAGATTGCTTTGGATAGTATGGACATTTTAACAACATTGATTCTTCCAATCCATGTCCATGGAATATTTCCCATTTTTTTTGTGTACTGTTTAATTTCTTTCATCAGTTTTTCATAGTTTTTATTATAGAGATCTAGCTAATTTCTAGGTATTTAATGTGTGGTGGTTATTATAAAAAGGATTACTATTTTATCTTTCAGATTGTTCACTGTTGGCATGTAGAAATACTACTTATTTTTATACGTTGATTTTCTATCCTGCAACTTACTAAATTTATTTATCATTTCTATTTTTTTTCCAGTGGAGTGTAGGTTTTTCAAAATATAAGATCATTGTTTTAGTCAGCATTCTCTAGAGGGACAGAACTAATAGGATATATGAATATATGAAAGGAAGTTTATTAAGGAGAATTGATTCACAGGATCACAAGTTGAAGTCCCACAATAGACCATCTGCAAACTGAGGACCAAAGAAACGGATATTGGCTCAGCCCCCAAACTTCAAAAATAGGGAAGCTGACAGTACAGCCTTTAGTCTAGGGCCAAAGCCCCAAGAGTCCCTGGCAAATTATTGATGTAAGTTCATGTGTCCAAAAGCTGAAGAACATGGAGGGAGAATATGTAATGTGATATAAACAGATACATACATAAAACAATGCTATATTTTCTACTAGTTAATGCATATAAATGCACAGTATAATTATCAGCAAGTCCATATACTCAACAAAAAGAAAATTTCTCTAGGAAATTAATTTCAAGTAACTTGATACCTTAGGAGAAATATGTGAGGTAATGTGGTGGGGGTAAATTAGGACTTTTATTCTGTGAAATTCGAATGTTTTATATATTTCAATCCACTTGTGTAAATAAAAATTAATCTAAATTTAAGAAAAAAAAAAACCCAAATCATGTTCTTTCCTTGTTCCAATGTTTACAGGCAGGCAGGGAAATAAAATGGTGAAAATGATCTCATATCTGATATTTGAAAGAATGAACCCCTTAAGCCACATATTATGAAGAGTTTTGGAAAATTATTCTTTTGGTTTTTCTCCCTTTTAAATTTTTACCATGATTATTATTTTGAGTAGCTTTTGAATCTAGGAGAGGGTTAGAAATTTTATCAGAAATTGGTCAATTGAATTGAGATTTTCAAAAGCACATCATAACACCCATTGATGTAACTGAGGATAATTATTGCAATAGAGCTGAGGGTATGAGCTCTATAGTCAATGATTTTAGAATCACTGACTCTGTCTCTTTCTGACTGTGTGAGCCTTATAAAATCATGTAATCTTTTTATTTGCCTCCTCTACAAAATGAGGATAATATTATCAACTATTAAGTTACAATGTGAGTATGTATCAATAGTGTTTGCATAGAGCCTATTGTAGTACTTTATTATCATAATTATTATTATTATTATATTGCAGGTTCACTCTTTCTTGATTTTTTATTTCAAATGTCTGTATAAAGTATTAGGAATTTCAAACTATGTTCAGTTATCCAACATGTATTTCTCAATATTACTTCTTTTTTTCCAATTCATTGTCTAATTTGTTTTTATCAAAATTGTTTGTGTTGAATATTAAGCTAATTTACTTTTATTCTTCCTTATTTAATAATACAACATTGATGGTTGTAAATTTTTCTCTCTTTTGTTGGCCATATTCTTTAAGCTTGATAGGTGAAACTATTTCATATGCAATGTGCAAAAATCACAAGTATTCCTATACACCTGTAACAGACTTAAAGAGAGCCAAATCAAGAACGAACTGCCATTCACAATTGCTACAAAGACAATAAAATACCTAGGAATACAACTAACAAGGAACGTAAAGGACCTCTTCAAGGAGAACTACAAGCCACTGCTCAATGAAATAAGAGAGGACACAAACAGATGGAGAAACATTCCATGTTCATGGTTAGGAAGAATCAACATCGTGAAAATGGCCATACTGCCCAAAGTAATGTACAAATTCAATGCTATTCCCTTCAAGCTACCAATGACCTTCTTCACAGAACTGGAAGAAAACACCTTAAACTTCATACGGAACCAAAAGAGAGCCTGCATAGCCAAGTCAATTCTAAGCAAAAAGAACAAAGCAGGAGGCATCACACTACCGGACTTCAAACTATACTACAAGGCTACAGTAATCAAAACAGCAAGGTACTGGTACCAAAACAGAAATATAGATCAATGGAACAGAACAGAGGCCTCAGAGGGAATACAACATACCCACAACCATCCGATCTCTGACAAACCTGACAAAAACAAGCAATGGGAAAAGGACTGCCTGTTTAATAAATGGTGTTGGGAAAACTGGCTAGCCATGTGCAGAAAGCAGAAACAGGACCCCTTCCTGACACCTTACACCAAAATTAACTCCAGATGAATTAAAGACTTAAACATCAGACCTAACACCATAAAAACCCTAGAAGAAAATCTAGGCAAAACCATTCAGGACATAGGCATAGGCAAGGACTTCATGACCAAAACGCCAAAAGCAATGGCAACAAAAACCAAAATAGACAAATGGGACTTAATCAAACTCCACGGCTTCTGCACGGCAAAAGAAACAGTCAGTAGAGTGAATTGGCAATCAACAGAATGGGAAAAAAAATTTTGCAGTCTACCGATCTGACAAGGGGCTGCTACCCAGAATTTACAAAGAACTAAAACAGATCTACAAGAAAAAAACAAACAAGCCCATTCAAAAATGGGCAAAGGATATGAACAGACACTTTATAAAAGAAGACATACAGGAGGCCAACAAACATATGAAAAAAATGCTCATCATCACTGGTCATTAGAGAAATGCAGTATGAAATTACAGATGCACTGCCTTTAAATTTTATTTTATCCTCATTGTAGTTTGGGGATAATTTTTTTGGTGCTATTTAGCTTTATAAGTAATTGGGTTTAAATGTGTTTTAATGTTGATTTCTAACTTTGTTGCATTTTGATCATAGAGTGTACATGATCTTACTTTTTGATTTAAAAAATACATTTAGTTTACATTTTGATGATGGATGTAATCTATTTTAATTAGACCGAACGTCTAGAGTAGTTTTTTGTCTCATAAATAAATTGAGGGAAAGGCAGAGAGATTCCCCATATACCTCTATCCCCATTGCCCCAGCCACCTCACTACCAAAATTCTCAACCAGAATGGTACATTTATGGCAATCATACACCTACATTGACACATCATCATCACTAAAACTCCAGAGTTTACATCAGTTTTAACTCTTGGTTTCATACAATCTATGAACTTTGACAAATGTATGATGACCTGTATCCATGATGATAGTATCATACAGAGTAGTTTCACTATCGTAAAAACTGTCTGTAGTCCTATTTATTCCTTCCTCACCCTAGCCCCTGAAAACTACTCATTGTTTTACTGTCTCCATAGTTTTCCCCTTTTGAGAATGTCACACAGTTGGAATTATACAGTATATAGCCTTTTCATATTGCTTCTTTCACTTGGTTACAATCACATAAAGTTTTTTCATGTTTTCTCAGGACTTGGTAGCTTATATCTTTTTATTGCTGATGGATATTCTGTTGTCTGGATGTACCACAGTTTCTCAGTTCACCAAGTAAAGACACCATGGTTGCTTCCAAGTTTTAGTAATTGTTCATTAGGCTGCTACAATACATTTATGTGCAGTTTTTTTTAAATAAAAAAAAAAGTTAATTAATTTGGGTAAATACCAAGGATCATGATTGCTGGATTGTACAGAAAGACTATATTTAATTTTGTAAGCAACTACCAAACTGTTTTCAAAAGTGACTGTACCACTTTTTAACTCCAATAATAAATGAGGGTTCTTGTTGCCCTACACCCTTTCCAGCATTTGTCATTGTCAGTGTTTTAAGTTTAGACACTCTAATAAATAGATAGTGGTATCTCGTTTTTATTTATATTTCTTTAATAACATATAATGTCAAGTGTATTTTCATTTGCTATTTGCCATCTGTACATCACCTTTTGTGAGGTATCTGTTCAGGTCTTTTGCCCATTTTTAATCAAGTGGTTCATTATTTATTGGTGAAATTTTTTTTTTAAGTCTCCTTATATTTTGGATAACAGTTAACTATTTTATGTCTCTTACAAATATGTTTTTCTCCCAGTCTCTGGTTTGTCTTCTTCTTTTGACATGTCTTTCACAAAGCAAACGTTGTAACTTTAAATAGAGCCCAACATATTTATTATTTATTCCATGAATCATGTCTTTGGTGTTGGCTCCATCACCATACTCAAGGTCATCTATATTTTTTTCTTTGCTATCTTCTAGGAGTTTTATAGTTTTCCATTTTGAATTTAGGTTTAAAATGCATTTTGCATCTCTCTTTATGAATGGTTTGAGGTTTACATCTAAATTAATTTTTTCCTTTTGCATAAGGATGTCTAGGTCTTCAGATAAAATAAAAAAGACAATCTGTGCTCTATTGTATTGCCTTTATTATTTTCTGAAAGATAAGTTGACTATTTTTATGTGGTCCTATTTCTGGATTATCTATTCTGTCTCATTGAACTATTTTTAGGTGTTTGTTCTAATACCAGACTGTCTTGATTAATGAAGATTTTCACTGACTTTTGAAGATTAATAACGTCAGTTACTTGAATTTATTTTTTCTTCTTCAAAACTGAGTTAATTAAATTGGTTATTTGCCTCTCCATGTAAGATTTTGAATTAGCTCATCTATATCTACAAAAATAACTTACTTGGATTTTGCTAAGAATTGTGTCAAATTTGTAGATCAAGTTGCAAGGAACTGATATCTTGGTGCTATTTAGTTTTACTATATATATTCATGCAGTATCCCCCCCCCCCTTATTTAGTTTTCTGTTGACTTATTTCATCAGAGTTAAGTAGTTTTCCTGATATATATCTTGTACATATTTTAGATATATATCTAAATATTTTATTTTAAGGACTGCTAATGCAAATAGTAAAGTGTGTTTAAATGCAAATTCCAGTTGTGCATCGCTAGTATACAGGAAAGTGATTGACTTTTCTATGCTAACTCTGTATCCTGCAACCTTGCTGTAATTGCTTATTTTTAGGTTGGTGAAACAGTTCTTGTGATTTTGGCCATTGGAAGTAATGGCAAAAGCCACAACAACTTTTGTACTAATCTATATTTCAAGATGTTTTTGGTCTTAACTTGTTTTGCCTTTTTTTTTTTTTTTTTTTTTTTTTTTGCAATTATTTCAGGTTTGCTGCACAATCACGTTACTGGCAAACAAATAAAATTTTGTTTCATTTTCCTGGCCAATATACTTTAATTTCCCTTTATTGTCTTATTGCATTAGAGAGGACTTCTAATATAATGTTGAAAAGGAGTAATGAAAGGGGAAATACTTGCCCTATCAATGAACTTCTAGTTTCTTGTCATTAGGTAGATTTTTATCATTAATAGGCATTTTTGTAGATGTGTTTTGTAAAGAAACACACCCACAATTTACTGAGAGTTTTTATCATGAATGGGTATTGGATTTTGTCAAATGCTTTTTCTGTTATCTATTGATTTGATCATATAATCTTTCTTCTTTAGCCTGATGATATGATGACATTACTTGATTTTCAAATATTGAACCAGCCATGTATAGCTAGAATAAATCACACCTGAACATGGTGTATAACTATTTGATACATTGTTGGATTTGTTAATATTTTCTTGAGGAATTTTGTACCTATGTGCATGAGAAATATATGTTGTAGTTTTTATTTCTTCTAATATGTTTGTCTGGTTTTGGTATGAATGTAAAGACTGCCTCATTAAGTGAGTCAGAGAGTATTCTCTTATTCTATGTTCTGAAAGAAATTGTAGAGAACTGACATAATTGATTTCTTAAATTTGGTATAGTTCATCATTGAACCTAGCTGGTCCAGTGATTTCTGTTTTGAAAAATTATTAATCTTTTTTTTTTTTTTTTTTTTTTTTCTTGAGACAGAGTCTCACCCTATCACTCAGGCTGGAGTGCAATGGTGTGATCTCAGCTTACTGCAACCTCTGCCTACCAGGTTCAAATGATTCTCCTGCCTCAGCCTCCTGAGTAGGTGGGATTACAGGCACTTGCCACCATGCTCAGCTATTTTTTGTACTTTTAGTAGAGATGGTGTTTTACCATGTTGGCCAGGCTTGTCTCAAATTCCAGACCTCCTGATCCACCCACCTCAGCCTCCCAAAGTGCTAGGATGCCAGGCATGAGCCACCGTTCCCAGCTAAGATTATTAATCATTGATTCAATTTCTTTTAGACACATGTTGGCCTATTCAAATTTATTATTTCTTCTTGTGTGAGTTTTGGCAGATTGTGTCTTTCAAAGATTTGGTTCATTTCATCTAGGTTATCAAATTTGTGGACGTAGAGTTGCTCATAATATATGTTTATTGTTATTTTTGTCTGAATGGTCTTTAGTAATATCCTCACTTTCACTTCTGTAAATAGTAATTTGTACTTTCTCTCATTTATTTTTAGGTAGCCTGGCTAGAGGCTTATTGATATTTATTGACTTTTTCAAAGAATTGGCTTTTGCTTTTGCTATTTTTTCTCTATTAATTTTTTGTTTTCAATGTATTTATGTCTTAATTTTTATTAGTTATTTTCTTCTAGCTACCATAAAATTAATTTGCTCCTATTTTGTAGTTTCATAAGGTCACAGCTTATGTTGTTAATTTTAGATTTTTTTTCTAATTATGCATTCAATGCTATACATTTCCTCCTAGGCAGTGCTTTCACAGCATCTCACAAATTTTATTAAGTTGTATTTTCATTTTGTTTTTTTTCTTTGACTCTTGTGTTTTATACATGTGTATCATTTAATCTCCAAATATTTTGCAATTTTCTAGCTATCTTTCTGTTATTGACTTCTAATTTAATTGTTTATTGTCTGAGAGAAGATGTTTTATAAATTCTAGCCTATTAAATTTGTTAAGGTGCATTGTATGGCCCAAAATATCGTCAGTCTTGGTGAATGTTCCATGTGAGCTTGGGAAGAAATGGTATTTTCTTGTTGCTAGATGAAGTAGTTATAGATGTGAATTTTAGTCTATTGATTGCTATAATTGAGTTTACCTATGTTCTTACACATTTTCTGCCTACAGGATCTGTTTCTGATAAAGGGTGTTGAAGTCTTTATAATAATGGATTCATCTATTTCTCCTTGCAGTTCTTAGTTTTTGCCTCATGCATATTGATGCTCTGTTATTAAGTGTATACACATTGACAAGTGTTATGTCTTTGTGAACTGACCCCTCTATCATTATGAAATTCCCTTTTTTACCCTGATAACTTTGCTCAGAAATATTCTCTGTCTTAAATTAATAGAGCCACTACTGCATTCTTTTGATTAGTGAATAGCATGGCATATTTTTCTCCTTCTATTATGTTTAATTAATATATGTCTTAATATTTATATTGGATTTTTTGTATAGACTGTATTACTGAGTCTTGTTTTTTATCCATTCTGACAGTTTCTACCTTTTAATTTGTGTTTACACCATTGCTATTTAAAGTGATTATTTATACAGCTTGTGTTATAACCAAACTGAATCCTCCCAAAATTTATATTCTGAATGAATTTTTGTATCTATCATCATGATGTTAAACTTCAACATGACTGTATCTGGAGATGGGTCTTTTAAATAGGTAATTAAACTTAAATAAGGTCATGAGGGTCAAATTTTAATCTGACAGGACTTTGGTCTTATAAGAATAGGAAAAGAGAGAAATTGCTCTCTCTCTGCCATGTGAGGAAACAGTGATAAGGTGGACATATGCAAGCCTGGAAGAGAGTCTACACGTGAATCCAACTATTCTGATACCCTAAACTTAAACTTTCAGTCATTTCTGGTATCTAAGCTATGCAGAGTATGGTATATTGTTAGGTCAGCCTAAGCTAGGGTGGTTTATTTTGTTTTCCACTCTTTTTCTGCTTTTTGTGGTTTTCAGTTTTTATATAATTTAATTTCTTCTCCTTTCTTAGCACATCAGTTATACTCTTTAAACCAAACTTTTTTTTTTTTTTTGGTTGCCTTACAGTTTCCCATATATATTTACAACTAATTCATGTATTATGAATGGATTATACATAAGAATACATAACAGAATGTATTTTTATTATTTGAACAAATTGTATGTTATAGCAATTAAGACTTTTTAAAAAGTGTTTATTTTACCTTCACTTAATCTTTCATTGAAGTGTTTCTTTTCTTTCTTTATATTCAAGGTTCTCATTGATATTATTTTCCTTCTCTCTAATAAATTTATTCTAATATATATTGCTATATCAGTTAACTGGCAACAAATTTTCTCAATTTTTAACTGAGAAAGTCTTGGCTCTCCTTTCATTTTGAAGGATAATTCACAAGATATATAATTCTACATTGGTGTTTTTCTTCTCTTAAACACTTTAAGTAT